>NC_088335.1:39865000-40072500 GCF_036884655.1 Musa acuminata AAA Group
TGGTCAAGTCGCATAGTGTATTGGTACCGAACTTGACGTGGTATGCATCCCGTGGTTCTAATGGCATGTGGCGTTGCATTCATGGCTGACGGTGTGTGATTTTGCTGGTGATTCATCTAGGGCCAAAATATGCCCTATCACTTCTTCCCCCTCTCTCACCCCCCCCCCCCCGGGGACATACCGACAGATCCCCAACGGACCAGGAGGCATGCCTGGGGCTAAGGGACATGATTGTACTAGGCGTCTCCGTGGGAGAGGTGGATTGACTCGTAGGGGGTGACCGACCCTGCTAATTGAACAGTAGGGGCCTGATGAAGCAAAATGGAAGCATCAATGTCGGCGAGTCGAGGTCGTCGTGGGGAGACTTGGATAGCAGACTAGGTCGTCGGTTTGGACATCGGACTGACCAGGATGTGACTCGAGCATTAAATTAGCCGCAAGGTGTGGCTCGGTCATTGGAGTTGGGCCCGTGGGTCGACCGACTACGTTCGGGCTCGGGTTTCGATGTCGGCGGGTCACAAACCGAGAGCAATTTAGCACGTTTTGGACAGGAGCCAGACTTGGGGGCCGAGTGGGTAGATCCGACTCTGAATCGGTCCTAGGGACCGAGTATATGAGCTCGGCTCTGAATTAAGTCTGGGGACCGAATTTGCAAGCTCATCTCTGAATTGAGTCTGGGGATCGAGTTTGTGAGCTCGGCTCCAAATTGAATCTAGGGACCGAGTTTGTGAGCTAGGCTCTGAATTGAGTCTGGGGACTGAATTTGCGAGTCTCGGCTCCAAATTGAGTTTGGGGATTGACTTTTGTGAGCTCGGCTCTGAATTGAGTCTTGCGGGTCGCTAGTTGGGAGTGATCTAGAGTGACTCGGGGAAGGATTGAGTTTGGGGCATCGACGGGTCAGTAGTCGGGAACGATTTGGAGTGACCCGGGCAGGAATCGAGCTTGGGGCATCGACGGGTCACCAGTCGGGAGTGACCCGGGTAGGAATCGAGCTTGGGGCATCGATGGGTCGCCAGTCGGGAGTGATCTAGAGTGACCTAGGCAGGAATTGAGCTTCGGGCATTGACATGTCGCTAGTCGGGAGTGATATGGAGCGACTCGGGTAGGAATCGAGCTTGGGGCGTCGACGGGTCGCTAGTTGTGAGTGATCTGGAGCGACCTAGGGAAGGATCGAGCTTGGGTCACTGACGAGTCACCAGTTGGGAGCGATCTGGAGCGACCCGGGGAAGGATTGAGCCTAGGGCATCGACGGGTCATCAGTTGGGAGTGATCTGGAGTGACCCGGGTAGGAATCGAGCTTGGGTCGCTGACAGGTCGCTAGTCGGGAGCGATCTGGAGCAACCCAGGTAGGAATCGAGCTTGGGGCATCGACGGGTCGCTAGTCGGGAGTGATCTGGAGTGGCCCGGGCAGGAATCGAGCTTGGGGCATCAACGGGTCGCTAGTTGGGAGCGATCTGGAGTGACTCGGGCAGGAATCGAGCTTGGGTCGTGGGTCATACCTGAACGTCGTTGTGCCATGTGGCGGGCCAAGCGGAGCATCATGGGGCCTGGCGGGAAACTTCATTTTGAATGGTGCTCGACAACAGGCCTCGGGTGATGGGATGGCTCTACTGGGGAGTTTGAGGCGGGCGAATCTGGTAGATCCGAGGGGTTGTGACTGGTCTTAAATGTCGCGACTGTTGCTCTCCTCGGGAAGCCCTAATCGTCGCCTCACCATGGGTCATGCCCATTTTATAATCCCCATCTAGGGCGGTCATCATCACTCTTATGATCAACCTTTCGTTCTATGCCTTGGTTCCCTCCTCGCAACTCCGTCATCCTCTTTGCTTCAATCCCTCACCCCAGCAACCGGGCTTCTTTCCTACGACTCCGAAGTCAGGATGTCTCCATCTTTGTCTTCATCTTTGTCTTTGTTTTCGTCTCCTTCTCCCTCTCCTCCTGCAAGCTCCCGGGATGAGGTAGTGAGCGTATCCTTAGGTAGTGCCTCTATAGAGGCCTCGAACGGTTCAGCCGAGCTTGAGGCCCTCAAGTCTTGGCACGATGTGGACTCGGTGGTGATCGAGGACTTGTTGAGAGTGCTCTGGGATCGCTATCGCATCTCGGAGCACTATGGCCTGCACGTGTTAGAACCCTTGCAGATTCTAAACTTGGAATTGATCTCTTTAGGGGATCGACCTCCTTGGAACTCTATAGGGGTTCTTCCCTCCAAGTTACTGCTCAAAGGCTGTAGAAAAGATTCATCTATTGCTTATCAAAAGAGAAGGAATACATGGCTATTTATACGGCTTCTAAACCCTGACTCCTAATAGGACTCCTACTTAAGACTCTTACTTCTAACCAACTCCTAATAGGACTCCTACTCAAGACTCTTATTCCCTTACAACTCCTAATTCTTCTCTAAGAAAAAACCTCCTACATGAATGTCCCTCTCAATTAGGACTCTCCTAGCTAGAGTCCTAACAGATCCGCCCTCTTCAAATCAGCCTTGTCCTCAAGGCTGAGATTCCATGAACTCAGGGAACCGAGTCTTCAGCTCCTCATATGGTTCCCATGTGGCGTCTTCAAGTGATAAATTTTTCCAATGCACTAGTACTTCAGTAGAGGGACGTCAGCGATGCATCACGATCCTGCGATCGAGGATGGCTTGTGGTTGAGCTTGAATAACTCCATCCTCAGTGGTGTTGGGCAGTTTGATCTGGGGTGACTCGTGTTCTCCCAACTTGGGCTTCAGGCATGACACGTGGAAGACAGGGTGAATTTTGGCATCCTCAGGTAATTTAAGTCTATACGCCACTGCTCCAATATGCTCTATGATCTGATAGCGCCCAAAAAATCGTGGAGATAGCTTTATGGAGGCTCAAGTGTTGATGGAGAGTTGCTTGTATGGTTGTAGGCGAAGATAAATCCAATCTCCTACTGAAAATTCTCTTTCGCTTCGTCATGTGTCGGCTTGCTGCTTCATTCTGGCTTGAGCTGTAGAGAGATTATCTTTTAACAGTTGTAGGAGTTTGTCCCTATCAATCAATTCTTATTCAACCTAATCTACCTTGGCCGAGCCAATTACATACTTTGGAATCACAGGGGCTGGTCGACCATACAATGCTTTATAAGGGGCACATTTTGTAGATGGATTATATGTAGTATTATACCATCATTCGGCCCAGGGAAGCCATTTTGCCCACTCTTTTGGTCGGTCGCTAGCGAAACACCGAAGGTATGTCTCTAAACACCTGTTTACCACCTCTGTTTGGCCGTCAGTTTGTGGATGATATGCTGTGCTCATCTTGAGTTTGGTGCCTTGTAACTGGAATAACTCGGTCCAAAATTTACTAGTGAAGATCCTATCACGATCACTTACAATGGACCTTAGCATCCCGTGCAGTTTAACAATATTTTCTATGAAAACTTGGGCAATACTAGCAGTAGTGTAGGGACTTCTCACAGTACAAAAATGAGCATATTTCGTAAGTCGATCAACCACCACGAGAATTGTGCTTTTACCTTTGGCAGGTGGCAGCCCTTCAATGAAGTCCATGGAGATGTCAATCCACACCATGTCCGGTATAGGTAGTGGTTGTAGTTTCCCTAGATTTGCCACAGTTTCACCCTTGTGCTGTTAGCATACATCACATTGTGCCACATATTCAGCAATAATTTTTTTCATCCCTCTCCAATAAAAATTTTGCTTCACTCTTTTGTAGGTTCTTAGGAATCCAGAGTGCCCTGCTGAAGGTATGGAGTGCATTTCATGCAGGATGATTGTGATACAAGGGGAGTCAGGTATAAGCACAATACGACCCTTGTAGCGTAAATCCCTCGAATCCCAAGTGTAGTGGGCTATTGCACTTGGATCCTCTTTCAATTTTTTTATAATGTTGCTGATCTCTGGATCCTTCTTCCATTCTTCCCTAATGCCCAAGAGGAGACTAGTGGTAGGAAGGGAGATGGCTGAAACCTTAGCTTGCTCAGGTAGCCGTGAGAGTGCATTTGCAACAACGTTTTCTTTCTCCTTTTTGTAAATAATTTCATAATCGAATCCAATAAGTTTGGTTACCCATTTTTGTTGCTCGGGGGATGATATCTTTTGCTCCAAAAAATACTTGAGGCTTCTATGGTCGGTTTTAATTTGAAATCGCCGGCCGATCAGGTAGGGTCTCCACCTCATTACTGTGTGTACAATGGCGAGCATCTCCTTATCATATATTGACATGTTTTGATGGGAGGGAGATAATGCCTTGCTAGTGTATGCGAGTGGTCGACCATCTTACATGAGAACGGCTCCAATTCCGACTCCAGATGCGTCGATCTCAATGATGAAGGGTCAGCTGAAATCTGGTAGCGCTAGCACCGGCGTCGTTGTCATGGCTACCTTAAGTTTGTCGAAGGCAGCAGAGGCTTTGTCCGACCATTGGAAAGCATCTTTTTTCAGTAGAGAAGTGAGTGGTGCACTGATCTTCCCATAGTCCTTAACAAATTTTCGGTAGTAGCATGTTAGTTCAAGGAACCTGCGTAGTAATTTCATGTTTGTAGGTTTCGGCCAGTCTTGCATTGTCTCAATTTTTGTTGGGTCTACCGCCACTCCTTCTTCTGATATTATGTGCTCAAGGTACTCTACTTTTTGCTGGAGAAAGCTACACTTTGGTTGCTTAACAAAAAGAGTATTTTCCCGAAGGATCGTCAGAACAATCCGTAAATGCTGAAAGTGAGTCTCAAGAGAAGGGCTGTAAATGAGAATATCATCAAAAAATACCAGCACAAATTTGCGAAGAAAGCTCCGAAAAATATCGTTCATGAGACTTTGAAAGGTTGAAGGAGCATTAGTGAGTCCAAAAGGCATTACCAAGAATTCATAATGACCATCATGTGTGCGGAATGCAGTTTTTGGAATGTCATCTTCACATACCCGAATTTGGTGGTAACCGGATCGGAGGTCCAACTTCGTGAAGACTTGAGCTCCTTTTAATTCATCAAGAAGTTCATCCACCACTAGTATTGGGTACTTGTCCTTGACGGTGACGTCATTTAAAGCTCGGTAGTCGATGCACATCCGCCAAGTTCCATCCTTCTTGCGTATGTTGGGAAATCATGGGGGGCGACATCATATGCGCAGCGGAAGAACAAGAAAACAAAAATCCCCGATTCCCAAAAAGATGTTCGTCGTCGTGCGAAGATTGGTGCGCAAAAATCCGCAAAACACAAAACTGCGTATAGAGATTGTGTTACCTAGGGAGATCGTATATCCCTGTTTCCCTGCAGATCCTCAGGAGAGGGTGAAGGAGGTCAAGCGTCCTCCTCTCTAGCAGTGATCCACACAGCAGGGTTGCGACGACGCTCCTCAAAACTCCAGGCCTACTCTGAGGTGGAGAGGGAGAGGAGAATAGGAAGGGCAAGCAAAGACTCTAGCCTATGAGGCTGTGAATCCCTCCTATTTATAGAGATCCCGTGTCAAAACCCTAATGGGTCCTTTCCCTAGTGGGTATTGGATCTGCATCCAATAAGACAAGGGCTCCGTCGGATATCTCATATCCGAACCTCTACTCATCGCAATGCCTACCATATGTGTGTGACCCTCTAGGCCCAATATCGAGCTGGCCGTGAGTCATACCTGTCAGAACTCCTTCTAACTAAGTGAATTATTATCTCTGTAATAATTCACTCGACTCATCGACTACGGAAGTACTAGGCCACTACGCCGTAGTCCCCAGACGATACAGGGGAATCCAATCCATTGGACCTGTCTGTCCTCAGTTACCATGTACCTATAGTCCCTCATCCATCTAATATCCCAGAGACCGTATATCGAGCATGGTGCTGTCAGACCCATACGGTTTCTACTTGAGTCTCGCTCTAATCGGATTCTCCCGGAGAACTCTTTCTCTCTCAACCCGAATGACCCTGGCCAGGGATTTGTCTGAGCAAGAACACATGGGATATTCCTCTCATGATACCGAGAGTGGATGATCCTCTATCGACACTCAATAGCCCTCGTAAGGTCGACTACCACTCCCAATGACCAGCTGTACTAGATCTGGGAACAGCCAAACCTATAAGTCTGGTATCAAAGAGTGGAGCACTCATACAGGACATCCTTGGTGTCTCAAGTCTAAGAACTAGGACTACGGAATCGTTGTCTGACAATAAGGCATCATCAACCATCCAGCATTCCGTAAGCGGATCAATCAGTGAACTCATTCTCCAATGAGCACCTGTACTGTATCCCTAGTGTCCCTACACGAGCAGCTATGAGACCAGCTGCATCCATCATATGGACGGGTATACAGCACACCAGTCTATCCGGTTATCACGATGTCCCTCTCGAGTAACCTATGACCGGGATTATTTAGGATATGTGTTTAAAGGTGAATCGATCTCATTATTGTGATCTCATCACGATCCGATTCCCATTGCACAAATCCAAGGACATCACAATACATATGCATTTATGCAATAGTTATAAAGTGATATACGCCAAAAATATAATAAGCAAAAAAAGATTCTGTATCAAGTCACAAGTGTCATCACTCACGTGATTGGCTTGCTGGGCACTTATGACTAGCAATCTCCCACTTGACCTAAAGCCAATCACCTATGTGTCTGATCCCCATCAGACCCCTGTGACGCTCAAAGACAATCTGAGACAATGGCTTTGTTAGTGGATCTGCAATGTTATCTTCGGATGGAACTCTTTCCACTGCTACATCTCCTCGGGTCACGATCTCTCTGATAAGGTGGAACCTCCTCAGAACATGCTTAGATTTCTGATGAGACCTAGGTTCCTTCGCTTGAGCAATTGCCCCGTTGTTGTCGCAATATAGGGAAATCGGCTCCTCACTATCCGGCACGACTCCCAAATCTGTGATGAACTTCTTCAACCAGACTCCCTCCTTTGCTGCATCTGATGCAGCAATGTACTCCGCCTCTGTGGTCGAGTCAGCAGTGGTATCTTGCTTGGAACTCTTCCAGCACACTGCTCCTCCATTCAAGGTGTACACATACCCTGAATTCGACTTGCTATCATCGACATCAGACTGAAAACTTGAGTCAGTGTAGCCTTCAACCTTAAGGCTATTACCTCCATATACTAGTAAAAGATCCTTAGTCCTTCTCAAGTACTTAAGGATACACTTTACTGCTTTCCAGTGCTCCAAGCCTGGATCCGCCTGATACCTGCTCGTGACACTCAGAGCATGCGCTATATCAGGCCTAGTACATAGCATGGCATACATGATAGACCCTATTGCTGAGGCATAAGGTATCATATCCATGTTCGCCCTTTCTTCTGGAGTCTTTGGGGACATACTCGTAGAAAGCGATATCCCATGTCTCATCGGTATGAGACCTCTTTTGGAATTTTCCATGCCAAACCTTTTGACAATAGTTTCTATGTACCTGGACTGGGACAAGCCAAGCATCCTTTTGGATCTATCTCTATAGATTCTAATCCCCAAGATATAAGATGCTTCTCCTAAGTCCTTCATGGAGAAGTGTCTAGATAACCAAGCCTTTATTGTGGATAGCATTCCTATGTCATTCCCAATGATGAGGATGTCATCCACATATAACACCAAAAAGCTAATAGCGCTCCCACTTACCTTTCTGTATACACAAGGCTCATCTTCGTTCTTAACGAAGTCATAAGATCTGATTGCCTCATCAAATCTTATGTTCCAACTTCGGGAAGCTTGCTTTAGTCCATAAATGGATCTAAGCAACCTACACACCTTATCTGGGCAGTTCTTGGACACGAATCCCTCAGGTTGCATCATATACACCTCCTCCTCCAGGTTCCCGTTGAGGAATGCGGTTTTCACATCCATCTGCCAGATCTCATAATCATAGTGTGCTGCAATAGCCAATAGAATTCTGATGGATTTTAGTATTGCTACGGGTGAGAAAGTTTCGTCGTAGTCAACACCTTGCCTTTGACGATACCCCTTAGCCACTAGCCTTGCTTTATAGGTCTCTACCTTTCCATCTACTCCGATCTTTTTCTTAAAGATCCACTTGCAACCGATGGGTACAATACCTTCGGGTGCATCAACTAGGTTCCAAACCTTATTGGAGTACATAGAATCCATCTCAGAATTCATGGCTTCTTTCCACTTCCCGGAGTCTATACTCATAATAGCCTCCTCGTAGGTCTGAGGATCAATATCCTCTACATCCTCTGCTCTAATATGTCCCACATATCTCTCAGGAGGATGGGATACTCTATCAGACCTGCGTAAAGTTGAAACTTGTGTATTAGGTTCCTGAACAGACTCGGGCTGTAGAGTGGTGCTTGAGCTTGGTTCTCTAACTTCGCTCAACTCTATCATTCTCCCACTGTCTCCGCCAAGAATGTGTTCCTTCTCAAGGAACACTGCTCTCTTAGCTACAAAGATCTTTTTATCCTCGGGATGATAGAAGTAATACCCACAAGTTTCCTTGGGGTATCCCACAAATATGCATCGCTCTGTCCTTGATTCTAACTTATCGGGGTTGTGTCTTTTAACGTGGGCAGGGCAGCCCCAAATCTTAACAACCTTAAGATCAGGCTTCTTCCCTTTCCATATCTCATATGGTGTAGACACTACCGACTTAGTTGGAACTCTGTTCAGAAGGTAAGCTGCGGTTTCTAAGGCATATCCCCAGAATGAGATGGGTAGGTCAGCGAAACTCATCATGGACCGTACCATATCTAATAATGTACGATTTCTCCTTTCAGAGACACCATTGAGCTGAGGTGTATAAGGAGGTGTCCATTGGGATAATATCCCATGGTCCTTGAGGAAGTGAGTAAACTCTGTACTTAAGTACTCACCTCCTCGATCTGATCGAAGAGTTTTGATACTCTTTCCAGTCTGGTTCTCCACCTCATTCTTATACTCTCTGAATTTCTCAAAGGCCTCGGACTTGTACTTCATTAAGTATACATATCCATACCTTGAGAAATCATCAGTAAATGTAATGAAGTAGGAGTAACCTCCAATGGCATGAGTTGACATGGGTCCACATACATCACTATGTATGAGTTCCAACAACTCAGTGGCTCTCTCTCCAGTTCCACTAAATGGAGAGTTGGTCAGTTTTCCACGAATGCAAGGCTCACAAGTTGCATATGACACATAGTCGAATGGATCTAGATATCCATCATTTAGCAACTTTTGAATCCTTCTTTCATGGATGTGACCTAGCCTACAATGCCACAGGTATGCACTGTTCAACTCATCTCGTTTCCTTTTAGACACATTTACATTCATGATATGTGGAGTAGTGTCTAACATAAATAAACCATTATGCAATGTTCCTTTCGTGATGATCTTATCATCTAAAAATATTGAACAACCATTGTTCTTAAAAACAAATTTATATCCACTAATTGTTAAACATGAAATGGAGATAATGTTTTTGATAATAGAAGGAACAAAATAACATGCATCTAATGCATTAAAAGCTCCACTAGGCAGATGTAAGGCGACCTCGCCAACAGCTACTACAGCAACTTTTGCTCCATTACCCATCTTGAGGTCCATCTCGCCTCTCTCAAGTCTCCTAGGCCTTGCCAGAACCTACAACGAATTGCATATATGATAAGCACTACCGGTATCCAATACCCAAGTGTTATCATAAGATTCTAACAAATGGAGACTGATCATGAATGTACCTAAAGCTTCATCAAGCTTTTGTTTCGCCCTTTCTGCAAGGTACTCTTTGCAGTTTCTCTTCCAGTGCCCATCTTTACCATAGTGGAAGCACTGGCCTTTGTCCTTTGTTGGGTCTTTCTTAGCAACCTTTGCTTTACCTTGTTTGCCTTTGCCCTTTCCCTTCTTAAGGGACCTTTCTGCTTTCCTTTTCTTTCTGGTCTCACCAGTGTAGAGAACTGGCTTCTCTTTCTTAATAGTACTCTCTGCCTCCCTCAACATATTGAGGAGCTCGGAGAGTCACCTCAAGCTTGTTCATATTAAAATTCATTATGAACTGTGAAAAGGAATCTGGTAGGGATTGAAGCACAATGTCCACACACAAGTTATCCTCTAAGACCATTCCTAGACCTGTGAGTTTCTCTATCCACTCAATCATCTTTAGGACATGGTTCTGAACCGGTGTCCCCTCAGTCATCCTAGCGCGGAAAAGACTCTTGGATATCTCATATCGTTGAGTCCTTCCCTGTTCCTCAAACAATTTACGGACATGTAGGAGAATGGATCTGGCATCCATCTTTTCATGTTGTCTCTGTAACTCTGGAGTCATAGAGCCCAACATATAGCACTGAGCAAGAGTGGAGTCATCAATATACTTCACGTAGCGAGCGATCTCATCCTCGCTTGCCCCTTCTTCGGGCGTAGGCATCACTGTATCAAGGACGTACACGATTTTCTCTGCTGTGAGAACAATTCTCAAGTTACGGAGCCAATCCGTATAATTTGGACCAGTGAGGCGGTTGACATCAAGTATGCCACGTAAGGGATTTGAAAGCGACATTTTCTGAAAATAAAGATGTAGCAAAAATGAATAACATGCAGATTTTGCAAGAAATAAACAATCAAGATATGGACTTCTATCTTAATATGCTCCCACTATTTTACTAACGAGTCACGCGACACCCTCAGCACGTGAAACGGAAGTCTCCGGCAGACTTCTAGTGGGGATCAGGATCCAATCAGCGTCTTAGTGTAACCTCGAGGGACTCGACCAATCACACTAAGCCTAAAAGGTAGACAACTCTTGCCGATCACAACTCCTTGTGATTCCCGTCCTGTTCGGCCTCCGAATCACCATGGCCTCGAGGGACTCGACCAACCATGATGCTCGGTTAAGTCAACACCTTCGTTACAAGATGAGTCTGATTTGATGATATACCCTCGAGGGACTCGACCAAGCATATCATGCCCTCAGGTCACCGGTGACATCTCTATGTCGTAAGCAAGATAGCGAATCGCGATATAGGTGAGTCTCGAGGGACTCGACCAACTCAACCTACACCGGGATTCGGTTCCTACTCATAACGATGGAAGGCCACGTGGGTCAATCTAATTGCCTCACGTTTACCGACTTAATATTATCGAGAGATGTTTCTATAATTTGGTCTCCTAATATGACATGTCACACATATACATATTTAATATATATCTACATCGCATGCAAATATATATACTTATCTAGTATGTGTATAATCAATTACACCAGATGATCATGGACCACAACCTAATATGATTAGGCCCGAGCCAGTAGGCCTAATCACTCACATCAAGATCTATGTGTGCAACGGTGCATCTCCATGCCTTGTGATCGTCCATCTCGTCCTCGTTGGTTCCGTCGACATCTTGATGCATCTTCATGCATCATGATCGTCCGTCTCGTGGGTCCCGCTATGGCTTCCACGCTCCTGCTGCGCCTCCTCATGTGATTACAACTTAATCATAGGCACGCAGGCCCGACAATAAACGAGAAATATAATGGAGGTTCGCAGACCTCAATAATAATAATCACAAGTACACACATCACACGGTCCATGATCATCCGTCCACTCATCATACATCACATGTATAAATAATCGTCATTATGTAGGACTACTAGATAATAAAAATAATAATCAACTAAACCTTTTAATTAATATTTTCTGAAATCAGGGATATATAGGGAATTTCTCAATTCCTAAGGGTATTTTCGTAATTTGGACAAAAGACAGAAACTGGAATTTCTCAAATTCCGAGAGGCAAAACTGTCTTTTGCGCAGAAAACCCTAATACCCTTTCCCCCTTTCGCTGCTGCCGCCGTCGCCACCCTGCCGGCGGCAGCCTGTGCGGTGGGGCGAGGGCACTGCCCTCGCCTGCAGGCGGCACACCCGCTGGCGGCGATGTCGCTGCGGGTGGGCGCCCCCTTCGGGCGCCGCTGCCTCCGCAGGCGGTGCTGTACCGCCGGGCGGCCGCTCCTGTGGGGGGGGTTTCGCCCGCGGGAGCAGCGGCGGCAGGCGTCGCGCGTCGCTGCCCTGCGGCGGCATACGCCGCTTCCTTTCGGCGGCAGGCGCCGCTGCCCTGCGGCGCCTCTGCCCGTGGGTTGCCAGCCCCGCCAGCATCAAGCCTGCTGCAAGCAGACCGCCGGCCGGCTGCTGCAGGCACAACGCTTGCGCATGCGCCGGCGCTGTGCTGCCTGGCTACGGCTGCGGCTGCCGCTGCAGGTGGCTGCAGGCATGCAGATCGAGGGCAGCAACTGTTGCTGCCCTTCCTCGCTTTTGCGTCAACGATTTTGACGTCAAAATTCTTCCTAAACACAATACACGCAGTTCAAAACCAATCATTCGCACGAACAACCTGGCTCTGATACCACTGTTGGGAAATCATGGGGGGCGACATCATATGCGCAGCGGAAGAACAAGAAAACAAAAATCCCCGATTCCCAAAAAGATGTTCGTCGTCGTGCAAAGATTGGTGCGCAAAAATCCGCAAAACACAAAACTGCGTATAGAGATTGTGTTACCTAGGGAGATCGTATATCCCTGTTTCCCTGCAGATCCTCAGGAGAGGGTGAAGGAGGTCAAGCGTCCTCCTCTCTAGCGGTGATCCACACAGCAGGGTTGCGACGACGCTCCTCAAAACTCCAGGCCTACTCTGAGGTGGAGAGGGAGAGGAGAATAGGAAGGGCAAGCAAAGACTCTAGCCTATGAGGCTGTGAATCCCTCCTATTTATAGAGATCCCGTGTCAAAACCCTAATGGGTCCTTTCCCTAGTGGGTATTGGATCTGCATCCAATAAGACAAGGGCTCCGTCGGATATCTCATATCCGAACCTCTACTCATCGCAATGCCTACCATATGTGTGTGACCCTCTAGGCCCAATATCGAGCTGGCCGTGAGTCATACCTGTCAGAACTCCTTCTAACTAAGTGAATTATTATCTCTGTAATAATTCACTCGACTCATCGACTACGGAAGTACTAGGCCACTACGCCGTAGTCCCCAGACGATACAGGGGAATCCAATCCATTGGACCTGTCTGTCCTCAGTTACCATGTACCTATAGTCCCTCATCCATCTAATATCCCAGAGACCGTATATCGAGCATGGTGCTGTCAGACCCATACGGTTTCTACTTGAGTCTCGCTCTAATCGGATTCTCCCGGAGAACTCTTTCTCTCTCAACCCGAATGACCCTGGCCAGGGATTTGTCTGAGCAAGAACACATGGGATATTCCTCTCATGATACCGAGAGTGGATGATCCTCTATCGACACTCAATAGCCCTCGTAAGGTCGACTACCACTCCCAATGACCAGCTGTACTAGATCTGGGAACAGCCAAACCTATAAGTCTGGTATCAAAGAGTGGAGCACTCATACAGGACATCCTTGGTGTCTCAAGTCTAAGAACCAGATACACCACTAGGACTACGGAATCGTTGTCTGACAATAAGGCATCATCAACCATCCAGCATTCCGTAAGCGGATCAATCAGTGAACTCATTCTCCAATGAGCACCTGTACTGTATCCCTAGTGTCCCTACACGAGCAGCTATGAGACCAGCTGCATCCATCATATGGACGGGTATACAGCACACCAGTCTATCCGGTTATCACGATGTCCCTCTCGAGTAACCTATGACCGGGATTATTTAGGATATGTGTTTAAAGGTGAATCGATCTCATTATCGTGATCTCATCACGATCCGATTCCCATTGCACAAATCCAAGGACATCACAATACATATGCATTTATGCAATAGTTATAAAGTGATATACGCCAAAAATATAATAAGCAAAAAAAGATTCTGTATCAAGTCACACGTGCCATCACTCACGTGATTGGCTTGCTGGGCACTTATGACTAGCAGCGTACAAGTAGCACTGGTGAGGAATAGGGGCTGCAACTTGGTCGAATCACCCCTGTTTCAAGTATCTCCTTTACGATCTTTTCAATTTCATCTTTTTGGAGGTGAGGATATCGGTACGGTCGAGTGTTCGCTGGTGGTTTGCCCAGAAGGATTGGAATTCGATGGTCATGTTGTCGAGAAGGAGGAAGATTGCATGGTTCAGCAAAAATGTCGACAAATTCAATAAGCAATTGGGCAAGATTTTGATCTTCAATTTCTATTTTCTTCCCCTCTGGTTGCTGCTAGAGGTGCATCAAAAAGCCACCATTTACCTTGTGTAAAACTTTCTCTATTCGTTGGGTCGAAATAGTGGTAACGTTGCTTCTACGCTTTGATGAAACCACTTGATATGTGTTTATGATTTAAACTGCATTTTGAGCGATGCAGGTCTACTTGATCAGGTTTAGACAGTTGACGCAGGAGGAATTGACGTTGCGCCGGAAGAGATCACGTCAGGATATTGGATGGCTGAATGCTTCGAACGTCGGGCATCGGGCCAAGGAGAGCGAAATTGCGCCAAGGCTATCGGGGTTGCGGAGGTCAACCGCCGATTGGGCAACAAGCCGCAAGAGAGGACGATGCACTGAAGAATCGGACGAAGCGCCAACCAATGACGTGCCGAGCAACAGAATGTCAATTCGCGTTGTAATAATTGTCTAGATCGGAGTTGAGTTTTGGTTTGTGTGTGCAGGATTAACTACGATAACGATGAAGACATAAAGCGAAACAAAGTGCTGGAGTCAAGCGCGAAGGATTTGTTACGAGTTCGAGAGTTCGACGGAAGTCCGAAGGTTCGTCGGGAATGTTGTCGGAACTAGCCGAGAATGAGTAGGGAGCTTGCCGAAGGGTTTTTCGGAAGCTCGCCGGAAGGTTCGTTGGAAGTTCGCGGAGCTCACCGAGAAAGATCGGAGCTTGCCGAAGAAGCTCGTTGGAACTCGCCAAGATCAAATCGTGAAGTATAGGAGCTTGCCGGGAGTCCACAGAATGGTTTTCGAGAGTTTATCGGAAGACCGTCGGAAGTTCGCCGGAAGCTCGCCGGAAGAAGTCTTGACTTACGGACTTTGTAATAGCTTAGAAAATGTCTTTAAATTTATAGTTAGCACGTTAATTAGGGTTAGGATTAGGTGTTAATCCTATAACCCAAGTAGGGGCCAATTGGGCCCGAGTTCGGACTGGTTTGGGCCAAGTTTGGAGCCCAACCAGTGAGCTGATTTGGCCTAGGCGGTGGCACCGCCCAGCACCCGAGAGCTGGGCGGTGACACCTCCTGGGCTGGGCGATTGCACCGTCCAGCACCCGAGCGCTGTGCGATGGCACCACTTGGCTGGGTGGTGGCACCGCCAGCATCGGGAACATAAGAGAATTCAAATTTTTGGAGCCCAAATTTGAATCCTCTTGAGGCCTATAAATACTCCTCAAGTCTCAGCTGAGAAAACAACTCTTTGAGCAGCAAGTGATTGAGAGAAAAGTCTTAGAAGAGTCTTTGCCTTTCTTATTTTCAATTTGCTAGAGAGTTCTCCTCCTTCTTTCTTGCTGAAAATTTGTATGAGGTTGAACTACTTGTAAAAGGTTGTAAGAGGGGTATTTGCCCTTCCATTTCAAGAGATTTGCTAGTGGAAGGTGGGAGCCTCATCGAAGAGAGGCCTCGCAAGTGGATGTAGGTTATTTGACCGAACCACTCTAAAATCGACGTGATCTCTGGTTTGCATTTCATTATTACTATTTACATTACTGCAAACCTTCTTACATGCTTTAGTTCCTTATTACCTTTACTGTGCAACTTTAAGAATACGCTTTAAAGTTAAGCTTTTCAAGTTCCGTTCTTATCGTACGAAAGATTTGTCGAAACCAACGTTTTAATCCGCTGCACTAATTCACCCCCTCCCCCCCCCTCTTAGTGCTGTTCCGATCCTAACACGCTTCCTGCGTAGGATGATCTGTTTGTCCTTACAGTAGAATACTAATAAACACAGTATGCACAGTAATTATTTACAAAGTATCATAAACACAGTAATTATTTCATGTAAAATACTAATAATCAAATTAATAAAAGCTACTATGTTTGTGATACAGGTATATTAGTCATACAATAGATTAGTATCATGTAATACCATCAGGAACATCGGTTTACTGGACTTGTAGGAATTACAGATCATAAATCGAGCAAAAATTTCCATCGTTCATCATCCAGAAAGATAAGCAAATTAGTTGACACAAAATTTGACATAGCTGATAAGCATATCATGCAGCCAACATCTCCATCTTCTGTTCTGTTTATATGTACAACCACAGATGGCCTTCGTATGATCAAGCAACAAAATGGCTTTGGCCACTGGAATCCACTTCAGTTAGATAAAGTAGCCATAGAGCTCAATGAAGCAGATACAAAGGTTCCAAACGTTGGCATCACCTGATGCTGGACCAGTCAAAATGACTCGGAAAAACCTAAACGGAAGCAGCGCCATAGGACCAATTACAGGCCATGATGCGAACTGGCCAGACCTACAAATTGTCTGGTCATCGTTGTGAACTCTCAGATTAGTCCAATTTTTGCCATCCACAGATCCCTAGCACAGAAAAAAAAATGCAATGAACTGTCTTCATCACTGAAATAAGATACACCGGAAAAGCCATAAAGGAGAAGGATTACCTGAAAAGCCCAGGATCTTATGTATGTTGAGGAGCCATCCTGCCTCAAGGTGTAATAATTGCACATCAGCTGGCACAGAAAAGCAGGAAGAACATGAGCTGAACAGTATTTCAAAGTTTGATTAATACAAGAGATAAAATTATGCATCTGCATTTAAGACTATAACAACAAACAGTATCTCAGTAAGGCTTTCAAGGGGCTTGTTCTTCCTGCTTTTACACCTACATAGGCAATTTTAGTTTCTAGAATTTTAGCCTGGATTAGTGAATGACTAGTGGAGCTCTCCAGTTAGAATCATAAATAGAGCCCATGGTGGATGCTCTCCAGTTTCTAGAGTTTCTATCTGTCGAGTTAATTGCATTTGCTGACGCATTAATGTTTGTGCTTGTCCCAAATGCAGTTTCAGTTTATGCATGGCAGCAAGGAGCATCGAAATTGTCATTGCTATCAGAGAATGATCTAGTGCCAAAATACAAAATAAAATGGTCAGCCAAGAAGATGAGGATCTCACCAAAGTGGAAAACAGATGCAGATGTGAAACAACCAAATAAACAATCTGAGAAAATTGAGTGTCCTTTGTAGGTCTGTTGTTAATTTGTGTCTGAGATAATGCATAACATAATGTCTCTCACCACCTTTGGAACCTCCAGTGTCTACTTGATTTTGCTATTACAGCTGATTTTTTCATCTTTCCTAACTTCAAACCATGTTTGCATACTTTAATATAGGTTTATTCATTGGCCACAGACAAGTAACTAAGGTGCAGAATAATATCTAGGTTCATTCATACTCTTAAGATAGATCCAGGACTCAGGGCAATAATATGTTCTGGCCTCTTGAGGTACGTATAAACATAAAGCCAAGAATTATTAGTTCAAGTTTCAAAATAAAATAGAAGGTCAAGAATATATTCCATAATCTGCTTCTTATTTTCGTCATAGGTGTTCCAAAATTATGAAACAAAGAACTATTGAAAATGATAGTAGGTTTAGGTATTAGAGCAAGCCCACAAGCTTCTTCAAGAACAATCTAGGCTAACTTTTCAGAAGTTATCAAAGGATGAGCAAACATTAAAGTGTTAAAGGATTTCTAGGCACCTGGTGATCGTGTCCGATGTCAACCATCCACCATGCAGAACTATGGCCATCTTCAATCCGGGGTCCAGCAAAGGAGGTGGCCTATAGAATATATAAAAGTTAATGTTGTAAGTTTGACTTTTCAGGTTTCATCTTATGGATACCACATAAACTACCTGGTATGTCCTTGATACCAGTGTCTTTGAGTCCGTGTACCTAGAAGCAGGGCTGCTGGCTGTCAGAGTGATTTTCTGGAATTTAAGATGAATCAATGTGACAAACATACAACAACGACAAAGCCAGAAATTTCCAACATATTTTATGAAAAAGAAACTTAAATTCACCATAGAGAAGAATTAAGAAACTCGCCTTGGATAGAACAGGATTTACCCATGCATGTTCCCCATATGATGTCCCAGCAAAATATATTACTCCATTTTTGTCACCATCACATATGTATTGGAGCTCCTTGTAACTAGAATGTCTGTGCTGAAATCTTATACTGAAAGAATACCACTTTAATTAATATTTAATAACTATATGATTTAAAATAAAAAGTAAATACATAAATGTAAATATATGAAGGAACTCACTTCTGACTGACTTCTGGCATCTTGATTCCACCAGAATATTGAATGGCTTCCTTCACCTTTTGTATCAGACAGTTACAATTATTTCAAAGACAACTAGAACCATGAAACATAATTTTTATTAAAAAATTATATAAATGACTCACCAAGTCTCCAAACATGGGAATCTGGTTGCTAAGCCTGCTGTCTTCTAGCTGTGTTACATGACAGTATGTGCAATCAAATTTTGATAACCTCAAACCTCAAGCAGAAGCAAAATTCATTCTGGATGCAAAGCCTTACAACGTACCTTCTCAAGCAAAAATAATGGCATTAATGGAAATCGCACAAATGGTAGCAGCAAGAAAATTGATTGAAACCTCTCTCCAAAAATTTGTTCAGGTGTTGAAGAAATAAGGAGATCATCCACTGTAGCCCAACCAAAGACTTTACAGGCTTGCATGCACCATAGTACTATTGCATCCAAAACCTTCTCTTCTGAGGTTACAGTCATATCAGCATGCTGCAAAACCCATGATAAACGTAACCAAAAGCTTGCATTTGACCATGGACCTAATATCTCCTAAATTACATTTCGTTTTACTATATTTACCATGATAATTTAGATTGCACCTCTTTTAAAACCTAACTGCTAGAGCTGAAAAGGTTACAGATGCTCATGCTGAGAATCACATAATATTGGAGGTGAGATCAGTGCAATTTTTACGAAACTCACTTCGTCCCTCCCTCCCTCCCTCTCTCTCTCTCTGTCTCACACAAACACAAACAAGCACAAAGCTACAAGATCTATCCATATACATGTCTTCATTCATGTTATAACTTTATGTAGCACCAGGAAACTAGCAGAAACCATGAGACAAAAGACTGATCACTTATTAGCTAACTTTTTATTCTTCTCAACACAAAAGAAAAGATTCCATGGTGTTAAATTTACAATATGCATGGTGTTTTTATCAAAACATCTATCATTAGATACTCCAAAGCAAGGTTCGCCGTACCATACCGTACCGGTATTTCGACCCGGGCTCGGCACCGGTACGGTACGGTATACCGCTCGGTACACCTGGTACACCCAGATGTACCGAGCGGTACACACAGTGTACCGAGCACTGTAGTAGTGCTACAGTGCTACAGTGCACTGCTACAGTGCTCGGTACGGGCGGACCGGTACAGGGCGGTCCGCGTACCGCTAGCCTGTCGGACCGGTACGTACCGCCCGTACCGGGCGATACAGTCCGGTACGACAAACCTTGCTCCAAAGTACTATAGTTTTCAGATGGAACTAAGAATATTGGCATTCTCTAAATGTAAGCCACAAAGCGTACAAGCAGTAC
Source organism: Musa acuminata AAA Group (assembly GCF_036884655.1). Classification (NCBI taxonomy): domain Eukaryota; kingdom Viridiplantae; phylum Streptophyta; class Magnoliopsida; order Zingiberales; family Musaceae; genus Musa; species Musa acuminata. The sequence goes on from NC_088335.1 coordinate 39,884,495, forward strand.
AGGTCAAACCCAAAACATAATTCACCAAAGAGGTATGATGGAATTAAAAATGTCAATGCAATAAAGCTGTGTGCATCTTTTCTACAAATGGTCATACGCCCAATAAAACAATAGAAAGCCATGATGATCAGTTACGTCAACTGTAAATGGAACTACATACTATTCAATTTCTAACGAGGGATTGAATAATGACATAATGCAACTTACCAGAAGAATCTCCCTAAAGGTCGCCTCATCTAACAACACAAACTCAGTGCTGGCAGTTGTACAATAATCGAAGTGCATTGCAAAGTTCCTCTTGCATGTTTCTTCAAGGAGTTTATATGATTGGATTGATGAAACTGCTTGTAAAATGGTACACACTATATCCTGCAACAAACTTCAAAAAATTAGTTTCAACACAAGCATCTAGCAACTTCTCCAAAATCTTCGGAAGCCTTGTCCATTATATTTGCAAAACAGAAATAAGTCTTGATCGATGAGCTTGTTCCAGTAGTACAACACCAAACCTGCATAATATATGCACATGAGATGCATTAAGATCTTGCATTTCACCAGAGACAGCTATTAGAGTGGGGTCCCATCTGTGACATTCCACACCATCATGTTGGAACGCGTGATATTGAACATACAGATAGATAAAATAAGTGTAGGATACTTATATTTTATCATGATGGTGCTGCTGAAATGCATTATCCTTACAGCAACTATAGTAGATTCTTATGAGCTTGTTTATCAAAGACTGATTTCAACAGATGACAGATATATTAACTATCATAAATGTCATGATATATTACCAGGAGTCGTGAATTCAACTCTCAAAAGTCACCGGACTTTGACGAGTAAAGTTCTGATCATCTATTCAGTAATCTTTATACACTATTAGATGCTTTCTGTAATCTTACAGGATTGGAACAGTTAGCATTGTTGCTTCACTGGAAACTATCATATGTCATGGATAGTGCAAGGAATTCACTAAAAACATTTAGTGAATTCACTGGAAAACTATTATACAAGTCACTAAAAACATTTAGAGTAATTTAATCTATATACAAAGAATTCACTTTGAACAGCAACCAGTGGGTGTAGTTGGTCCAGGACACACATCCAATTTCTTCATATTTATTCCAAAAAATGGGAAAAATGAACATTTTGCTTGTTGTCTTAAACCATTGCAAACTTGCACATCTTGCAGCTGATTTGTATGAACTAGAAAATTACCTTGATGTTCCTCTTATTCACAACTTATGAAGATTGAAATTTGATGGTGAAAGAATAAACAATCAGATTCAAAAGAAATGCACAACTATACAAGAAAATTCAAGTGACTGAATACCTCTGAAAGACATTCCATAACTCGTTTGCAGCATTCTCGCTGAAGATAAAAAACGCCAAATTGGTCAGCAAGTAGAAGAAGTGGAATTAGTATAGGACCCATTTCTGTGATGTCCATTTCAAGTACTCCGCTGTACATAAACTGTATCATAACCCAAAATGCTTCTGCAGGAACATCCTTTAAATATATGTCTGAAGAACTGCTTTCAACCATCCCATTCGTGAACATCTGGAATGTGATCGGTTAAGATTACAGAAAAGAAAATCAATGGTTGTCAAGCACAACATATGCATGTAACTAAGAGACAGATGCTCAACCATTGAAAAAGAGAATAGGGCCAAAACCATTTCAAGGAACCTAAATGTGCTCAAGTATCTTTATTGTACAGTACAGTATGACAAGAAGAATACACACACCTTTGCAAATGGTGCACTCCATAGACTAAGAATGAGCTTGTGCGACTGCACGACAAGGCCATGATCTTCAATATGTATCTTTATATCACTATGCTCACCAGTAGCAAGAAAATGCTTCAGCTTTCCCACGTCAAGACGTACTTCGCAAGGAAAGATACCAAATTGCCGAACTTGGGAGCTCAGATTGATAATTTCGACTTTCTTACCAGAATCAAACAATTTTTTGTTCTTCCTAAAACGATCCATAATTTCTTCGCACTGCTTAACCAATGCTATAACTTTAAATTGTAAGCTCAACTCCTGTAGTGGGCCAAGTTGCCATTCTACAATCTAGGCCAAATTATAAAAACCAACAAAAGAAAAATCAGCAAGGATGTTGCTCAAAGAGAGAAAACATATAGATATCGTTAAATGCTGTATAACATACTTGAGTCCGGCCAATATATATGAATTCCAAAAAGGCATGGAGAACAGGATATGATGTTGAAGGTAGTTCTATAACATTTTGATCAGTTGATCCCAAGGAGAAATCACCAGTAGAACTCAAAATCACCTTGTGTGCAGGAATAACCTTTCTTTCTGTACCAACTTCAAATAAGACATCAGCTAGATCCCAGTTCTCCAAAAAATTAAGAAGCCCCCACTTTCCTAAATTGTCATTCACATTCTCCAGCCCATCATCCTCATCATCCTCTCCTTCATAATCTTTATAGTCTATGTGGCTCCAAAGAGCATTGTGATGTGATGGCATGTGCAAGATACTGATATTTCTGTATCCAACATGCTTATCCCAGCTGCTTAGACCAATATACTGCACATTAAAATTAGGCTCTGAATCATGCCATTCAAAGACAAGGTTCTGAAAAGGATACTTCCCTTTGCCAATGCTAATCAACCCATCATATATGCTAATCCAATAGCTCTGAAATGCTGATGAACATAACCCCACTCCAGCAACGTCTACAACAGTCTTCCCACTTGCTTCGATCTTTAGCCTTCGATTTCTATGACTACCGAAAATGATGGTATAGTTGGGATTGTTATCCATTTTGTAATGATAGTGTTGGCTCCCCACTTGCTCCCTGAACACCAAAGTCACATCATTTTGAGCAAAAGCTTCAAAGGCAACACAACCACGCCCAGCCTCTTTAAACCTCAGCTCCTCACGCCAGACACACTTGAAAGGTGCAACTGTGAGGAACTTCTTCTGCTTCTCCACACTCATTTTTCTGTTAAAGCAAGGAGAACATAGACAAGTGGGGAGTCAGTAACATCTAAGACCAGGAGATTCAGTTGAACAAATTCTAAAAAGGATCATTCATATGAAAAACAGAGCAGATAAAAAAGGAAAATGTAAACAACCAAAAACAATGAACCACCCAACTGAGATACTTGCTTAAAATAACCCTTTGAAAAGGTTAAATAAGTATCAGACTATCTTCAAAGAAGCTGGTGGCTTACAAAGAATGCAATTATGCAACATAGAAGCACCTGGAAGGTTTTATACAACAAAAGAGTTCTGATGGATGAAAACGACAAGAAAAAAAAAAACAAATCAGTGGGTTCAACACTGGAGGCAAGGGAAAGGGATAGTTTACAAGTTTCTAAAAGCAAGTATGTCACATCCTGAAATTTTTTTTTTTTACAAGGTCACATCTTTCCACAAGTACATTCAAAGCCAAATAAATAAATATCACTTTATTCATAACTTATAAACATTTATTATGATTTATTTATTCGTCAAAGCATAAGTCAAAAGTATTTATTAAAAACATAGTGATGTTAACTCGAAGAAATATCCAAATGGCACTACCTAACGGTAGAAGAAAGTTTGCTCTCTGCTAGAATCTGATTTAGTGCTGGTGGGAGGCTACTCTGAAAATAAAAAATAAAGAAATTTCAGCAACGCTGAGTAGAAACCCTATAAATCAACTGAAAATGAATATATGATCAAAATTCAATCATCCCGTTGGCGTATATCAAATGCCCAAAGGAGCACTCTCCCAACAACGGATGGAGAGGCTTTATCCTATGGGATGAGTTTGTATTCTCCCAATAACGGATGGAGGCAAACTCATATCGTACTTCCAACAACAGATGAAGTGGTATCCCTCACCCGCTAAAGTGGAAATACGTTCCTCCCAACAGCAGATGGAGGAACCGTCCAATCGTCATATCTGATATCCTGCTAATCCCTGAAGTAAATTGCCCTACTGCCCTCGGCAGAAAAATAACAACATGTCATACTGGTCATATCTATATCAGGGTGAAATAACACATCTAAAACATTTCTTTTAAACATCATCAATGTCAAATAATATCAATTAACCCTCAATTGACTTGAACCCTAGTTCAATCGGTCTAATTGAACTCGATTTAACTAAAACCCAATTGAACCGATCTCTAATCCTTATATAACTAGTCTGAAACCAACCTAGACTAATATAATTTGGATTAGATTAGGTTAAATTTAAGTTAAACATATTTGAATAAGTAAAACCAATTCAAAATCACCCTGAATCGATCTAACTGATCAAATCTGATTTGGTTTAATCAAAGTTTGGGCTCAAATCCAACAACTACATAATACTGGGCTAGGTTGGGCTAGCTTATTTACTAGTCATGTGCACTGCACATAACCGTGCATGCACCACACCAGGCTAGGCTAGCCCTTGGCCCATGAACTGGTATGTGCATCGCACGTGACCGCCCATGTTGGGCTAGGCTAAGGTAGCCTACGAGCTAAGGCCTAACTTACGGGTTGAGCTTGGCCTGCTAACTGGAATTGGTCTATTGATTGGGCCTAGTCAATAAACTATGGCCTGACCCGTAGGTTGGGCCTGGCCTGCTGACTGAACCTGGCCTATTGATTAAGCCTAGCCTATGGGCTATTTCAACCCAAATCCTACCTAATTTCATCAATTTTAAATTATGACAATATATATCCATTAATAATAATACAATTAACAGAACAACAGATTAAAAGATATACTTCAATACAAAAAAATAACATTTTTAATTCAAATAAAAATCATATATCATATATTCAATACATACGACATAAATAATTTCAACGTAATATAATCAAATAATAAAATTCTGAACCTTAAAAGGTTTTAAAGAATATCTTAAAAACTTTAGATAATATATTTTAATCCAACAATAAAAATTTTAACATTTAAAGGATTGATAAATACTTTCGAACTACAAATAAAATTTCAACATTAGGGGAATCAAAATAAAAGCTTTTATTTTTTTCATGAAAGGCAAGGAAACCTACCTCTCCTCAGTAGGATATCAACTCCTAATTCCTCCCACTATTGGGCTTGGCTTGGCGAGGAATGAAGGAGAGAAATCCCTCTTCTTAAATAGGAGAATGTGAGCCCTCCAATTAAGAAAATTTTTTTATTTTTATATTTATTTAATATAAATTTTCATTTAATATACTAACAAATATGACATCTCTCTATTTGAAATACTTACTAGTTGTTTCCTAATTTATAATGATAATCAAGGAAATAAAAATTAATATTTCCTAAATCACAATGGCAAGCAAGGAAATAAAAACAAATTCCTAAATCGAATATTTGATTACATTTCTCCCCTCCTAAATGGAATTTGGTCCCCAAATTAACTTACCTTAAAAAAATAGGTAAGGATACTACTCTCGCACATCTTCTTCTCTTTCCCAAGTTGCCTCATTGTCTGAATGGTGCTGTCAACGGATCTTTATCAAAGGTAAAACTTTATTCCTTAAAACGTGTTCTTTCCTTTCCAAAATCTGGGTTAGTTGTTCTGCAAAGGTGACATTATTTCTTAGTTATAGAGGTTGATAAGATATGACATGGGATGGATCCCTGATATATCTCCGAGTATAGAGATGTGGAATACATCATGGATGATAGCCAACACTAGGAGCACCAATATGCATGCTACAAGCCCAACCTTTTGTGAGATCTCAAATGGACCAATAAATCTATGGGCTAACTTGCCCCTTTAACCAAACCTCATGACTCCCATGGTTGGTGACACCTTCAAGAAGACGTGATCACTAACTTTAAACTCCAAATCTCTTTGCATAACTTTTCTGGCGACTTTGAGCTACTAATAATCTCTAACATATGATTCGAATATCATCAGTATCTCTTTAAATTAATTGAGGTCTCAAAAGCTTCTGTTCCCCCACCTCATCCCAATACACAGGTGATCTGCACTTTCTCCATAAAGAGCTTCAAATGGGGCTATCTGTATACTAGAGTGATAACTATTATTGTAAGCAAACTTAATTAGGTGCAAGTACATATCCCAACTTCCACCAAAGTCCAAGGCATAAGCCCTTAAGAGATCTTCAAGAGTTTGTTTTGTTCTCTCAGATTGACCATTAGTTAGCGGATGAAAAGCTATACTAAATTTTAATTGTGTGCCTAAAGATTTTTATAGATTTCCCCAAAACTTAGAAATAAACCTTGGATCTCTATCCGAGATAATGCTAACTAGCACCCCATGATATCAAATAATCTTTTTAATATATAGGCTTGCTAGTTTATCGAATGAATACTTCTTGTTAACAGGAAGAAAGTGAGCGGATTTAATAAATATGTCCACTACTACCCAAATTACATTATGTCCTTTCGTAGTTTTGGTTAGTCCTGTCACAAAATCCTTAGTGACCTACTCCCACTTTCATTTAGGAATTCAAGGCTTTTATAATTTTCCTGCGATACTTGATGTTCTGTCTTCAGGTGCTAGTAGATTAGACATTTATTTAGAGACAAATGCTGCTATATCTCTTTTCATATCATGCCACTGGTAGTTTTGGCATAAATCCCAATACATCTTGGTAGTCTTGGGATGGATATTAAATTTTAATCTGTAGGCCTCCTTCAAAAATTGCATCTTTACTAAATAACTTTTGGGAACACAAAGTCGATTGTAGAATGTAATAAACCATCTTCGGCTTCGAGGAACTCAGGTTTAGATCCCTTAGCTATCATCTGAAGATATGCATCTTCCTTCTGATCTTCTTTAATCCTTTCTACCAAATATGATTGTGACATCAAGCATGCTAGAAAATCTTTATTTGTCTCAAATAAAAGTTCTAGTTTCAAATGTACCAACTCTACCATCATAAAATTTCTTTGAATATTCATATAAGCTATAAGACTTGAAATATTTCTGCTTCAGATATTAGCGACTACATTAGCCTCGCATGATGGTAGTTGATATTAAAATCATAATCTTTTAGAAAGTTTAACCATCTTCTTTGTCTTGTATTTAAATCCTTCTGTGTGAAGATATAATTGAGACTCTTATGATCTGCAAAGATTCTAAAAGTTTGTCTATAGAGATAATATCTCCAAATTTTCAGTGCAAAAATAATAACTACTAGCTCTAAGTCATGAGTAGGATAGTTCTTCTCATAAGACCTTAATTGTCTAGATCCATAAACAACTACCCTCTCATTTGAATACAACCCGAAGTGATCCATCACTATACACTACAAAACCTTCCCCTCCTGAAGGAATCACTAAGATAGGAGCACTGGTTAATTCTTCCTTCAATTCTTGAAAACTTCGTTAAAATTTATCATCCCACACGAACTTTATATTCTTCTGCATCAACCTGGTTAAGGGTGTTGTTATTTTTGAAAAACCTTCTACGAATCTTCTATAATATCCAACTAAACCCAAGAAGCTTCTAATCTCTAAAACATTAGAAAGTTACTTCCAATTTATCACAGCTTCAATTTTTTGGGGGTCAACAGATATACTAGCACCTAAAATTACATAACCAAGAAACATAACTTCATTGAGCCAAAAATTGCACTTACTCAATTTTACATAAAGTTTCTCTTGTTTTAAAACTTCCAAAACTATCTTGAGATGGTGTTCATGTTCCGTCCTACTTTTGGAATAGATCAAGATGTCATCAATGAATACAATTACAAATTTATCAAGATAAGTGTAAAACACCCTATTCATGAGATCCATGATTATAGCCGATGCATTTGCAAGTCCGAAAGGCATTACTAAGAATTTGTAATGACCATATCGTATTCTGAAATCAGTTTTCTATATATCTCCTTCTCTTATCTTTAATTGATGATAATTGGATCTCAAATTAATCTATGAGTATACCTAAGTACCTTGAAGTTGATCAAATAGGTCTTCTATTCGGGGAATGAGATATTTATTCTTTATAGTCACTTGGTTAAGCTATTTATAATTGATACATAGCCGTATAGATTCATCTTTATTCTTCACAAACAAGACAGGTGAACCCCAAGGTAATACACTGGGTCAAATAAAACCCTTGTTCAAAAGATCCTGAATCTGTTTCTTTAACTCCTCTAGCTCAATTGGTGTCATTCTATAAGGGGGTTTAGAAATAGGTACAGTGCCAAGGTAGAAGATCAATTAGAAATTTAATCTGCCTATCTAGTGGCAGTCCAAGCAGATCTTAAGGAAAAATCTAAAAAATCCCATACAATAGGGATATCCTTTAATACTGACTTATTAGATTCTTCTCCAGAAATGAAGGCCAATTATCCCTAACATCCTTTCAGTAATAGTTGAGTAGCACTCAAAGCTAAAATAATATAATGGAGCTTTTCTTGAATCCCAATAAACTGAAAAGATGGTTGATCTAGGGGTGAGAAAGTAATAATCTTTTAGAAATAATTAACACTTGCATAGTATGATGAAAGTCAATTCATACCCAAGATAGCATCGAAATCTTGGAACTCTAGTAGAATAAGATCTACTAGCAAATCATGACTTTCCATAGTAATAATACAGTTTCTAAATATCTGATTAGCTATCAGAGAGTTTCCAACTAGTGTTGCTACCATTAACACATTATTTATTATCCTTGGATTCTTATGCAATCTCATAACAAAATAAGGTAATATAAAAGAATGCGTAAAATCAGAATATATAAGCACAGAAGCAGGCATATCACAGAGTGTGATAATACCTTTAATAATAAATCTCAAAGCTTCAGCATCTTATTAGGTCAATGCATAAACCCTCGCCTGACCTCCCTCTCTAGATCCTGGCTGTTGTAGTCTAACTGTTTGGGGTGGAGCTCGACGTTGATGTTGCTTCCAAGGCAGTCCTTCGACATGTACCTTGGTTGTTGATAATAAAAGCATATACACTATCCCATGGGGCATGAGGTGAAAACTTGATTAGTCTTCACAAAGAAATAACATATTATGATGACTTAATTACCGGGAGCTCCTGCCTATTGATGCTCTGAGGGTCCAGAATGTGATCCCTCATACGTAGATGATACAATACTAAAAGGTCGCTTTTGATCCTTTACTTATTGCACTTCATTATCTAATTTTTCCACCACCAAAGCTCGATTTAGTACTTTAGCATATGTTGGTAAAATCAATACAACAACGGACTTTCTAATTGATGGACGAAGTCCCCTTTCAAAGTGACAAACTCCTTGATATTCATTAAACACATTATGTGGAGAGAATTGGGCTGGCTTAGTGAAATAATGATCGTATTCCATCACGATCCTACTTCCTTGGTGGATGTTAAGGAACTTTTGTTGCTTCTCAAAACGAACTGAATCAGGAAAAAATTACTCATAGAATGCATCCTTAAACTGTACTCAAGTCACCTTATTGTCTCCTGCCTCCAACATCCTCCTTTTTGAGGTATATCAAGTATTTGCCTTCCCTTCCAAAATGAAAGAAGCAAAAGACACCTTTAGATTTTCACTACATTTGATAGCTTCAAATGTCTTCTCCACTTGACGGATCCAACATTCAACGAAGATTGCATTTGGTTTTCCTTTAAAAATAAGTGGTCTCACTCTCTTAATATGATCTAAAGTATTATTTCCACCCCACGGAGCTCCATCTTGCTCCTCCCTAACGCTTAAAGCAACCTCTAACAGCATTGAAGACTCCATGTACACCATCTGGACCATTGGCAAGTGCTGGGGCACGAGGTGCATTCTGCGATGTCAAAGAAGTTGGCACATAATTAGTAACAGGTGTATGTGAGAACTAGGTTTGCTCTACAATGAATGGAAATTCCAAGTTATGGCTTGCTCGAACACATCTTCAAGTGCGCAAGCTAGTGGCATTACGACCACGAGCACCTCGAGCAATAGAACCACTGTTCTCTCAAATTGGCTCAATTACTCCTTTAATAGGACAAAGACGATCATTGATCAAGATAAGAGACGAGCACCTTGAGCAATAGGCCCTAGACCATACTACCATAAAAAGATGTCACATCCTAAATTTTTTTTTTTTTTACAGGATCACATCATTCCACAAGTACATGCATAACCAAATAAATAAACATCACTTTATTCATAACGTGTAAGCATTTATTACAATTCATTTATTCATCAAAGTATGAGTCAAAAGTATTTATTGAAGAACCTAGTAATATTAACTCGAAGAAATATCCAAGTGGCTCTACCTAGTGGTAGAGAAAAGTCTGCTCTTCACTGGAATTCGATTTAGTGCTAGTGGGAGGCTACTCGAAAAATCAAAAACAAAGAAATTTTAGTAACGCTAAGAACCCCTATAAATCAATTGAAAATAAATATATGATTAAAAATCAATCATCTCATTGGCGAATATCATTTACCTTAAGGAGCACTCCCCCAAGAGCTGATGGAGAGGCTTTATCCTACGGGATGAGTTTGTATTCTTCCAACAGTGAATGGAGACAAACTCATATCGCACTCCTAACAACGGAAAGAGTGGTGTCCCTTACCTTCCAAAATGAGAACACGTTCCTCATACTAGTCATGTCTATATCGAGATGAAATAACGCATTCAAAACATCTCTTTCAAAAATCATCAATATCAAATAATACAAATTAGCCTTCAATTAACTAGAACCCTAGTTCAATCGATCTAATTGAACTCGATTTAATTAAAACCCAACTAAAATGATCTATAATTCTTATTTAACTGGTCTGAAACCACCCTAAACTAATATAATTTGGACAAGATTAGATTCAATTTAAGTTAAACATATTTGAATAAGTCAAACAAATTCGAAATCACCCTAAATCGACTTAACTGATTAAATCTGGTTTGGTTCAATCAATATTTTGGCTCAAATCCAACAATTACATAATATTAGGCTAGGTTGGGCCAACCCATATACTAATCATATGCATTACACATGATTGTACATGCACCACACTATGCTGGGCTAGCCCTTGGTACATGGACTGGTCATATGCGTCGCACGTAATCGCCTATGTTAGGTTAGGCTGAGCTAACCTACGGGCTAAGGCCTAGCCTGTTGGTTGGGCCTAGCCTACTAGTTGGGCCTAGTCTATTGATTGGGCCTAGTCAATGGGTTGTGGCTTAACCCATGAGTGGGGCCTGGCCGACCTATTGACTAGGTCTAGCCTATAGGCTATTTCAACCCAAATTGTACCTAATTTCATCAATTTCGAATTATGACAACATATATCCATTAATAATAATACATTAAACATAATAATAGATTAAAAGATAAGATTAAAAAATAATCTTTAATACAAATAAATAACATTCTTAATTCAAATAAAAATCAGATATCATACATTCAATACATATGGTATGAATAATTTCAACATAATCTAATCAAATAATAAAATTCTAAACCTTAAAAGGGACTAAAGAATATCTTAAAAATTTTAGATAATATATTTTAATCCAACAATAAAAATTTTAACATTTCAAGGATTAATAAATATTTTCGAACTACAAATAAAATTTAAACATTTAAAAGAATCAAAATAAAATTTTTATTTTTTTCAAGAAAGATAGAAAAACCTATCTATCCACAATAGGATACAATTCCTCGTTCCTTCAAATGCTAGACTTGGCTTAGCGAGAATATAATTCCCTCCACTTAAATGGGAATGGAGAATCCATCCTCTTAAATAGGAGAAGGTGAACCCTCTAATTAAAATAAAAATTAATTTTTATATTTATTTAATATAATTTTTATTTAATATACTAACAAATATGATATCACTCTATTTGAAATGCTTAATAATTATTTTCTAATTTACAATGATAATAAAAAAAATAAAATTAATATTTCCTAAATCACAATAGCAAACAAGGAAATAAAAACTAATTCCTAAATCAAAGGTTTGATTACAAAATAAGAAAACATATACTTACCAAAGTACAAACCAGATCTTATCTTACTCCATTCATCAAAAGAAAATATCTGCAGCTAAAGGACAACACCTATCAGTTAAACCAAACCTGAAAAAAGCAAGCACCACATGAAATCACAATATATTATGGCAGCTATGTTCCAGGAATTTAAATCGATAAAGATGACAATATTGCCAACAAGACAACAGCGGGAATGAGTCCAAAATTAGATTCAGAGAGAAAAGATTTCATAATTTTGCCAGAACTTGCCGATGAAAAACTTGTTCTTTAGAAATATTAGTGGTTTGACGCCAACCAAGATGGGATCCCCACAAGAAACCGACAAAGAGGAAGAAAACGTCATCTTGGAGAATACCCGCCTCAAATTTGATCTCCTTTTTCTCAAAGGATCAAAAAATCAAACAAACAATCTCTAAAACAACGAAATGATAAGAGAATTTGAGGAAACATGCCTCAACACTCATAATCCATGTAATTCCAGCTGATTGGGAAGGGTTTCGGAAACCCTAAAATTGAACTTTTAGGTTAAGACGGTCATATGCTAATAAGTAGGTCCCCAAACATGTACAATTGGCGTTATTTCCACTGCAAGGTGTTCCAATAGCGGCACTGACCGTGATGGAGACAAAGCTGACTCACTATTTGTTGATCTTATCCAGAAAAACTATTTTTCCCCTTAAATGTCGAATTTAAATGAACCACTGAAATCCACATAAAAGACTTGATGATGTCAAAGGCTCATCTCTTATCCAAAGATCAAAACAATCGACAAAACAAGTTTTAGGGCGAAAGACTTCACTTTCATCACAAAAATACTCTCTCCACAACTGTCTTGTGAAAGAATCAGATCACTTTCATCACAAAGCTGACTCACTATTTGTTGATCTTATCCAATAAAAACTATTTTTCCCCCTTAAATGTCGAATTTAAATGAACCACTGAAATCCATAAAAAAGACTTGATGATGTCAAAGTCTCATCTCTTATCCAAAGATCAAAACAATCGAGAATACAAGTTTTAGGGCGAAAGACTTCACTTTCATCACAAAAAAACTCTCTCCACAACTGTATTGTGAAAGAATCAGATCATTCTTATTGGAGAATAATCTGGAAACCGAAACAGGCGTAAGACGAGGTTAAGATCCACACCGAGCAGTCAGATTTAACATCACATGAAACAGAGAAAACGGAGCCGACAAAAATAACTCAAGAATCGTCAGAAGCAATCGAAGAAGAAAGAAATCGTCGGATCGAGGTGAACTCACGCTTCCGATCTCAAGATTTAACATCAAATGAGACAGAGAAAACGGAGTCGACAAGAACGAACTCAAGAATCGTCAGAAGCTATCGGAAAAAGAAAGAAATAGTTGGATCGAGGTGAACTCACGCTTCCGATCTCCCAACGATCTGGTCCACCCTCTCTCCCTCTCGTGCTGACGTCGCGCCCACTACACATGCTCCATTCACGCTTCCGAAAGAAATCCTCGGATCGAAGTGCACTCACGCTTCCGATCTCCCGATGATCTGATCCAGCGCCTCTCTCTCTCTCTCTCTCTCTCACCTCTTTTGTGTGATGACGTCGCGCCTTCTGTAGATTTTTCTGTTCACTTCGTTACGTGTTTGACCGTGCCGTTGTTACAAAAAAAGAAAGGAGCTCCATATTTCCTACCAGCTTTCAAACCACCCTAATAGCAACCCGCCTCATTATTCGAGGAAGCAGGGAGCCTGAATACAGGAGGGTATAACTTTGTTCTGGTAATGTTATCCTAGTTTGTCTAAAATTCTTATTTAATCAACAGCTTTATCATGAAACTTCTGTCCTGTGCTTATAGATGAGAAATAAATCTGTACTCCGGCGACTGTGTACCCAAAAACCCTCCCTCCTCTCCTTCCACTTTGGTGGCCGAAAGGAATGCGTCCTCTCCTCCCACTTTGGCGCCCGAAAGGAATGCGGGGTACGCTGTTGGTGAACGAAAAAAGGTCAGTAATTCCAAATTGGATGGTCTTTCTAAGCTGGATGACATGGGTAAGTTTAGCTGCCAATGACCGAGAATAAGCGAAGTTGGATCACTTATTTGCATCACTTAGAAGTTGGAATCTGATGAATCCACCACCATTCGACTCTCTTAGTATCATTGCTTTTACATATTTGTACATATGTACATATGTTTAGTAGTATACTTGATTTTATATATTTTTTATTTAAAAATATAAATAACGATAATTCATAACTGCTCACTGTATTGAACAAAACTATCCCAAAATGATTTTAAAATAATTTTTATATGCCATAACATGTTTTCTATAGTCACAAAGCATAATCATCTCAATACCCTAAAACCTCTAGAATGACCCCAAAGAGGATGAGACTTCTTCGAGATAGTGTTTGATGTTAATCGATATACACAAACTATTCATTTTGTCTTCTAAAATCCTTGCTTTCCCTTTTTTTCTCTTACACTTAAAATGTATGCTAAATTACTTATAAAACTTCCCTCTTTACGAAACATCAAAATTTGTTCATCGCTCATTTTCAAACTATTTAACTTTCTCTTTTTACAAATCCTACAAAACCTAAGCAAAGCTACAAATTGACTAACCTTTTGCAGACGTATATCGCAAAGATACATCATAACTTAAACAATCCCAACTAAATCTGAAAAATTCATACAAAAATACATCATGACTTAAGTAACTCTAACCAAATCCGTAACTTTGCCGTAAAAATAACTCATGACTTAAACAATTTCAATTAAATCCATGACAATAGGTAAGCGCATGGGTTCATATTATAACAAGGCTCAACTCATCTTTGAGATATTTCATTCATTCGTTCAACTGAATAGCTTTATAAAAACCTGCAGACCCGATTATATTTATCTATACTTTTATCAAATGTTCCTCTTCCAATCTCGGCAACAATAATGAGATTTCTGTAATTTAAGAAAATAACAATTATTAAAAAGTTTCACAGGACAAATATGCAGACGCTAAAGTACTTGCAGTAGCGTTGATGTCATAGTTCATTGACTTGTACAATGACATTCCACTGGTCCAGTATATAGCAGAACGAACAGGATAAACATCTTCAAGTTTGCTACATGTCCCAAACCAAATTTATTCAGTAAACTGATCTGTTAAACATAACAGATTGGAGACTCCCTTGATGGCCACGGCCGCGATCCTAATGTGATTCCTGTTCGGCAGCAGGTGAGGTACAAACATTATTTTCAATAACTCTTTACCAGTGTCAACAACCGGCTAGGTGTTCTTACCAAAAGAAGTTATCCAATTAGTCAATGAAATACCACCAGTATTTTACCAAACGAAGTTATCCTATATGCAGAAGATGTAAAAGTTGAAATTGATAAATACCATAATTTTAGAACCAGAAATACTTCTGACCATGGTTTAGCAAAGTCTAGCATAAACTCATCGATTCAAGCCAAATGAAGCATATGTAAACCACATGAAGTAATGTAATTCGATAATCTTGCATGGTACAGTCCAAGGTTGAGTCTTCAAATTAGATATTTCAAGCATGATCATAAAAATGTGGAACATAAGAAAGAAGCTCCCTTTATTGTATAAGAAAACAGCTGATTTCGTTATATTTTATCAATATTCAAATCTAGATAGTTTAAAATGAGCATGAAAATACAAAGTGAAAACATATCAACCAGAAAGATACCTATAGTGCACTAAAAACAGACTAGAAAGAAAGGAACTAAACTAGCAAAGGATATAATGCAAAAAAAAATTACAGATATGATCCAAGTATAATTGTGCCTTGTACCAGACAGGTGGATTGAGTATCCATTAACCACTTTGTGGTCTCATCTAACTTCACATCAAGTCTGAATTCCCATCCTAATATGACTTCATCCATCAATAAAAAGTGTGGTGGTAGTATACATAGAAAAAATTCCCATGGAGAACACTCAACAGCATATTTTTTGTCAGGGTCCAATGGAAGAATGCATTTACGTACGGACACTGGTCCACCATTTGGCAAGACATCTAATTTACCCTTAATGATTTTACCACTTGCATCAATCGTCATGAACAATGCATCTGCAACACAATTTTGTAAAGATGGGTAATCAAACCACATCCTATAGAATGCCTTCCAGATATTTACTAATGTTGTCTAGCTCTTCCATATGGCCACATTCCATGATGCAACTTAATTGTCTACCACCTACATAATATCATCCTGTTACATGGATGATTTTACCCTTGCATCAATCATCATGAACAATGCATCTGCAACACAATTTTGTAAAGATGGGTAATCAAACCACATCCTATGGAATGCCTTCCAGATATTTACTCATGTTATCTAGATCTTCTATATGGCCACATTCCATAATGCAACTTAATTGACTACCACCTACGTCATATCATCCTGTTACATGGACTTACAGTCAATCATACCCAACCAGTCTTCCTAATACAAAAGTCTTCCTAAGAAAACAACAGGACTGGGATAGTGACATGTTCTTATTTATCATTATGGATGGAGCATATTTAGCAAGGTCCATAAATCAAGCAGACTCCACTTACCCTCTCCTTTCTTGTGACTACCATCATTGAGGATATTGATCATATCTTCATGATATGTAATGATTTATCAGATGGATGGAGCATAACTCACAAGGTCCATAACCCTTATTCCGAATATGCACCTGCATACTATTGCTCTGAATTTAGCAAATGGCACATATGTGTACACTTCATGCTCCGGTGCAGGGAGGAACAACTCGAGTATAATTAAAGAATGAATGATGGCCAAAACCATGAGGTTTGCTCAAGATCTCATACTGCACAAGGGATGGGGAAATCACTTGTCAGGAGATGATATTTAATATGGTTTACTGCTTCCCTTTTATTTCCTACTTTCCAATCTCTACCTGCAATCTTTCTCCTAAAATTTATAATAGATAAGGCAGGCCATTTCCTCAAATAGTATCAGCAGAAATTTGCATTCTTCAAGTGTGAGGAAGTTTGAAATAAATTTATGCACATAGTAACTGTACAAAATGCTTGATCAAAATTAATAGTCCAATTGTGCAAATTATGTAAATATGAAGTGATGAGCTAAATTTGATCCATGCAAATGTCTATGCTCACATAAAAGAAAAGCATGTAAACTTTATTCAAATAGGACTTTTTCATTATAGGTGCTACATCTGTTATATGCTAGGACAACCAGGTAGAAGGCATATAACGGTTCTGTCCCAAAGGGCACAAGCAGGATAATGAAACATGCCCAAGTAAAACAGAAGAATCAAACAAACTTAAGGAGTAAGTTGCACAGTAGTACCTCATGTTCATGTCCATGGCCATGAGAGTGGTCGCCATGTCCTTCCCAAGGATGACGCCAACCCTATGAAGATAGTATTGGTACCATAATATATATTTAGATAGAAAAAAGAACCAAAAATCAGTGGATATGTTAATATTCTGATAAATGAACTTACCAACACTACTGGACCATCCTGCTTAGCCCTGTAAAGTATCCAGAACCTGCAAATAGAAAAAAAAAATCTGCAAATGGATCACCGTTGTCACAATGTTGAAAAAAATTCTTCACAATATGATCTATTTTTTTGACTAAATGGCAAATACAGGGCACACATGCTATTGTATACTTGCTATGTACAAGTGTCACCATTGTCACTATGTTGGAAACAATTCTTCATTTAATACAAATCTATTTCTTTTGGCTCAATGGCATATACAGGGGATGCACATGCTATTGTACACTTGCTATCTACAAGCACTCAGTGACACGTATTAGCTGCATTCCAAATGGATGACCTCCAAGCAGTGAATGAGAACATGACCTTGTGATAGACATTACACTGATTTTGAGAATAAATTGACTAATATACAACCAGGTGATTGGTTTGCAACCACCCCGTGTCACCTTCCATCAAAACACACAAGGTGTGGCTTGGATCTTCCAGACCTAGATGGCCATTGTTCATCCCCCTCAATTAAGCTACCTGAACTTTCCAGACAACTTCCAAACACTTGGCTGTACTCGAGTCAAGGAACATAGTAAACACAGTAAGGGCAGTCCCCTTGTAGAACTAGTATTGTGCAAATTGTTCAGCAATCTTCTCAGGAAACCATGTCACAGAGCTGATTGAACTCAATCGAAATCCTGGCCCGAGTCCATCAAGCCAAAGTTCCGATTGATTTCAAAGGATGGAACCCTAAAGGATGGTGTGTACAAGGAAAACAGCTACAAAGATTAGAAGGCTCTAGGGAAGGAAACCAATTTCAAGTCCTAAAGCTGCAACATTCAACATTTAATGGCTTTGCATAGAGCTTATACAAGGCAGTCAATCGTATTACTGCCTTGCTTCCAGGCCACATTCAGAAGTGATGTTGCAATAGCTTATCTTAAAAAATATCACTATGCCCATACATTAAGTTTAAACTAGAATGTAAATCATCATTCAAAAACTTCACTATGTCATGTTATTTTAAGCCCCAAAAATTGGACAAGATCTGACATTAAAAAACAAATTATGTAAAGTGCTTTTATATATCTACTGGTGATATGTTAACCCCAATTATTGCTGGAAACCAACTATGATACAAATGACAACTCAGATAAGTGACCAAGGGTTTTGTGTTAGGACAAAAATGATAACCACTCAAGCAGTATAGAAAAGCTAATTGATCAGTAATCAGAAAAGGAGTTGTCATAAAATAGGCATCATCCGAGACCAACTTTCTGTGATCCTAACGATGCCATTTGTAGGTCGTGACAAAGTCCCAGTCAACTGTGACAGATGGAAAACCACACGGACCAACAGAACCAATCAAATGTTCTTCAGAAATAGATCGATCATAAATTTTAAAAAACTAATTTTTATTGTGATTCCTGATTCTCCTTCAGATAAAATGATGGAAGCAAACTGTTACCTGAGACGAGAGTAAGCCAAAAGGATAGCTTAAATTCGAGGTGTAGAAGGGAGGAATTCTTGGTTAGTCTGTACGATCTATGTATCAAGATTAAAAATTAGACCATAGATCCCGGAATACGGCCTAAGACAGACTGACTGTTAGATCGAGGACAGCAATGACCACCATTTAGGGGTTCCCCACGGATTAGCATCAAATCTTACCAGATCAGAACCCCAGTACTTACAAGAGAAAAATCTACACCCTTTCTTGAGAGAAACATCTGCACCCTCTCCGGTAACCATCTCGATTGACAGATCAAAAGGAGGAGCTTGGAGAGTTAGGGTTCAAGGTAAGATTACCACATGATGGCGCAGAGGCCCTTCCCGGTGACAACGTGCCACCGCTTCGGGTGGTGGATGGTGAAGCCCTTGTACGTCGTGCTCCCACCGTGATCCCCGCCGCCGCCCATCCGTCTCCTTCTCTCTCGATGAGATCGATCTACCGATCTGCTGAATCGCCCGCCACAAGCGAAAACTCACCACGAGCGTGGATCTGGACTTAACAGGTCGAAGTCGGATCGGATCTACATAGGATCCGAAAATGATGGGATGTTGAGTCGATTCCTGCCCTACGTATTGGAGCGGGGTATCGGATTCAGATCAAATACATCCGACTTGTGAGGTTAATGGATCGGATCCAAAACCCAGGTCTCATAGCCAAATCATAGAGGTGGTATCTATTTTAGATGAGCGTCTGAGATTGATCACTGGTTGTCCATAAATATAAATATATATATTATTTATTTATTTATACATGTATGTAGACGTATTATATGCCATTCTCTCTCTCCCGCTCTCTCTCTCTCATTGATAATAATCATATTTGGCTGGGTTATATCATATTGTATTCTCAATAAATTGTATTCTCATATAGTTTTCATATTGTATTCTCAACGAATCTTCATATATTGCGAAAACATACAAGCTACAATTAAACAAACTAACAAAGTTTGCCTATGGACACGATGTGCAACAAAAGGAAGAGAGAGAGAACAAATAAGAACATTTTTTAAGAGATAACTAATAACTTGTATTTTAAAATATAAAAATCTAATAAAATTTTAAAAACTAGAATGTCTCGTCAGTTTTTCTTCTCTCCCCTTTCATAGATCTTTTGTACATTTAATGCCTCAACCCTAATTAATAAATCATAATTTATATTATTCTCCTCAAGTAAAAAAGAATTTATTCGTAAGTTATTGTCATTATTTTCATGATAAACTAATAAATCCTAGATGTTAAATTTCAAATGGGTGTGAATGTCAGGAGGAAGTTAAATCTTATAAGCATTGTTATTAATTCTCATGAGAACAAAAATTAATTTTCTTCTACGAGTTTATTATAAGTGTTTATTGGAAAAAGACCCAGATATCCTTCTTCAAAGTTCTTCACACGGTAATACTTGTTACCTTTTTCTTTGTAAACTTGGTTATTAGCTTCTAGTTTTTATTTACTTCTTAATGAATTTATATTATGATAATGGCATAATCCTCTCTCTTTTGACTTAATAAAAGTAATTCAGATAGAATGATTAAACAATCTCAAATATATACTTATCAGTACAACGATTAATCATAGAGTTATAAGCAAATTCAACGTGATAAAGCATGAAATTTCAATATTTTGAACTTTTTACATCATAGCATATTACCCCAGGTTCTGTTAACAATCTCATGTGTTAAATTTCTTTCATCAACTCTTTCAAAACTAATTAAAAAATTTAATATCTCTATATGATGTATTTAATGTGATAGATTAGGTATTCTATAAAGTTTGACCACTTTATAAAAATAAAGATTAGTAATATAAAAAACATCCATGGTATTTTTTTAAGAAATGCAATATGCCATTTTGGAAAATTGATTTGCACTAATAATGATAGAATTTATACCTATTTAAATTTTTGGTAAGTCAATCATGAAATTCATACTAATATTTGTTGAATTTTAAACTTTTATGATGAAATCAATTGAGGTTATATTCTAATGAGTATTTGAGTAACACAAGACTAACTTGGATCATAAAAAAATAAATCAATTAAAGTAGGAGAATCCATCGCACATATAGATTTTTTGAAAGCATGGAAAGGTAAATCTCTCGAAAATCAGAGAATTTAAATTTTTGACTCTATTTTTTAAGTCGACGCTTACAAATAGCTCATTTATTCTTACTTGGGATAGCAAGAAAAAGAGAAGAAAGATAAAGAATTCTTGAGGAAAAAAAAATTGTAATCTCTTAAAGTGTTGAGTCTCTTCCTCCTACGGTTTAGAAGTCTTTTTAAGGGAGGAGTGAGGTCTAGTATAAAGATTCTCTCTTGAACTTATGAAAAGGAGAAAGAATTGTAACAAGGATAGTTAATCTTTGCCTGTTGAAAAGAAAATTGGTAGTGAAAGCTGATAGTCTCGAGTAAAAAAAATTAAGACTAAACGTATGTCAGGACGATTAGAACTGCTATAAATCTAGTTTGCATTTCCTATATGCTTTTCATTCTAATTGCTTACTGATTTAGTTGCTCGATATTTTTACTCACATTCCAAGTTAAATGTATTTTCAATATGGGTTTGATCAAAAAAAAAATTTTAAATCGGTTCTTTATTTCGAAAGCACTAATCCCTGCCCACCCCCCTTTACGATCTTAACAATTGATATCAAAGCCAAGTTCTCTCGTTTGGTTTAACACCCAAGAGAGATTAAATAGTTTTTTTGGTAATTAAGAGTGTCACTCCATCACTCATCTTCTTATATTCAATGGGACGGACTACTTGTATTAAAAAATATGAATGAAAATTTTCTTATTTTCTACAGATTTTAATTTATGGAATATCATTGAATTTAGTTTCAAAAACCCTTTAAATCAATGAATAAATGAAATAATTTTGAGAAGAAAATATTTTCTTTAAATACTAAAGTTATGAACACTTTATTTTATACTTTAGATAAGAATGAATTTAATCGTGTTTTTATATGTAAAACTATACATGATATTTGGCATACATTTAATAGACACAAGTAGAGTTAAAGAATATAAGATTAATCTTTTAGTGCATAGTTATAAATTGTTCTAAATGAAACCAAGCGAAACCATTAGTGACATATACACCCATTTTACGAATGTTGTCAATGGTTTAAGAACTCTTTGTAAAAGTTATAACTATTCTTGAACTTATTAATAAAATTTTATGATCTCTTCCAAAAAAAAAATGCTTGATTTAGAATATGAGTAAGTATAATAAGTAATTAAATTAAAAAGTAATAGCAATAAAGAGTATAAAAGAAAATGCATATCAAATTTATAGTAGTTCAGTCATCGCGACCTATGTTCACTCTCAATTCCTCCTCCGTCGAGACAATTGGCTTTTACTAACGATCTTCTTTCAATAGGTAAAGATTAACCACCCTTATTACAATTCTTTCTCCTTTTCATATATTTAGCAGAGAACATTTACAAGTCTCACACCTCCCTTAAAATGTGCTCTAAACTTGGAGAGGAACACTTAACACTTTTCAAAGTTTACAACTTTAAATCACAAGCCTTTTCATTCACTTTTTTTACTATCTCAAGCAAGAATGAGTGAGATATTTATAGGCCCCAAATGACTTAAAAAATGAAGTAAAAAAGTCTCATCCTTGGGTTTTCAAGTTCTTGGCGATACTACCGATAGTGCTAGGTAGTACCACCGCTTACAACACTGAGCACTAGTATTAACACCGCCCAATCTAGGCGATACTACATCTTGATATCCTAGAAGACTATGTACGAGTGGTACTACCGCTAGTTTGGGTGGTACCACTGCCAGTCTGGGTAATATCACTGCTAGACACTAGTGGTACTACCATTGGGTTTTTCGAAAAATGTACACTTCATATATTCTAGCTCATAGGTGGTTCCATTGCCTGGTCTGGCGGTGCCATGGCCTGACCCAATTATGGGTTATTGAATAAGCCTTCGAATAGGTCTAAATTAGTCTGATTTAGGCTTAATGTACTAGTCATAGATGCCTTACAAGCTAATCACATAAGTGATGGCACGTGTGACATAATATGCATTCTTTCTTCTTATTATATTATTTGATATTTTATCACTTTATATTGCTTGTTCCATGAATACATTATGATGTCCATGGATCTATGTAATGAGAATCAGATTATGATAAGATCACAATAAAAAGATTGATTTAACACAGATCCTAAATAATCCCGGTCATTGGTTGCTCGAGATGGATATTTAAATAACCGTATAGACTGATGTACTATATACTCATACATATGATGGAGATAGTTAGTCTCGTAATTACTCGTGTGAGGATACTAGGGATATAATGCAGGTGCTCATTGGAGAATGAGTTCACTGATTGATCCACTCATGGAATGCTGGATGGTTAATGATTTCTTATTATTAGACAGCGATTTCGTAGTCCTAGTGGTGTATATGGTCCTTAGACTTGAGACATCAAGAATGTCATGTATGAGTACTCCACTTTTTGATACTAAACTTATAGGTCTAGAGGTTCCAAATCTAACACAATTGATCATCGAGAGTGGCAGCCAACCTTACGAGGACTATTGAGTATTGATAGAGGATCATTTACTCTCGGTGTTATAAGAGGAATGTCTCATGTGTTATTACTTAGATAAATCATTGGTCAAGGTCATTTATGTTATGATCAAGAGCGGCACTAAGAGAGGGGGAGCGAAGTCACTAGTGTCCACTGATGGTCTTCCTTTAATAGGCAAAGACTAACCACCTCTTTATAGTGTTTTCTTCTTTTTACGGGTTTATGAGATAACACTTACAAGCCTCACATATCTTTTTGGATGATTACAAAGCTAAAGAGAGGGAAGAAGACTCTTCTCACTTTTGCAACACTTTTAACACCCCAACACTTAGAGTTTTTTTTCACACTTTGTTTGCACTTTGTTACATTTTCATGCAGAAAAGGGTGGGGTATTTATAGGTCCCAATGGCTTCAAAATTGGAGCCAAATAGTATCTCATCTAGGGTTTTCGGGGTATTGGCGGTACCATCATCTAATACTCTAATAATGGGTGGTACCACTACTTGACAGAGTCTCGAATACTGAGCTCTAACAGTACCATCGCTTGATAGGCAAGTACCACCACCTAGAAGGTAATAACTACCGGTGGTACCATCACCCAATCTGGGTAGTACCACCGCTCAGACCACTTGAGAGACCGTTCCCTAGGCGGTTCCACCGCCCCAGTCTAGCAGTGCCATCGCCAAACAGGGTCTAGCAACTTGGTTGGGCCTTGAATTTGACCAAAACCAATCTAATTATGGGCTCAGTTTGCCCCTAACTAAGTTAGTGGGATTACCCCCTAAACCTAATCCTAATTAGTGCTAACTATAATTCTTAAGGCATATACTAAGCAAATTAAGTCTGATTAGTCTAGGTTTCTTCTGGTGAGCTTCCGGTGATCTTCCGACGATCTTCTAACGAACTTCCGATGATCACTCGGTAATGTTCTAGTGGACTCATGGTAAGCTCCTTGGCTTCACGACGATATTCTTAGTGAGTTCCTATGAGCTTTTTTGGCAAGCTCTTGGACTTCTCGGTTAATTCTAGTGGAATTTCTGATAAACGTCCAGACTTTCGATGAACTCTCGAACTCCTAACAAAATCTCGATCTTGACTTCAGCACTTCATTTTGCTTTATGCCTTGATTGCTATTGTAGTTAATCCTGTACACTTTTCTCAATATATAAATTTGATCAAATAATTTATCAATTAATTTCATCATCAAAATTCGAGATTCAACAATCTCCCTCTTTTTTATGATGACAATCAATTGACGACGGAGTTAACTTTAACTCTCCCTATCTATATGCCATACTTGAGAAAAGACACTCTTGAATTCAAGGCTTTTGAATTCAAGTATTAAACCAATAAGTAATATTCATTTAAACTTATCGACATACACATCATTATACCAATCATGATTTACTATCTAAAAGTATGATATCACGTATTTATCACAATACAAATGATGTCAAGGCATGACATCTATTTTTAAGTCTAATGATGATAGATAGTCATCATTTTTAAGTATGATACGAATTTCAAATATAAAATTTAGCAAAATAATAATTCTCGATAAGAGATGACAATTCATCATTCCTAGGTATGATATCAATTATAAATAGCAAATTAAGCTCATGATACCTTATCATAATGATGCACAATTATCAAGTATTCATGAAACATTTCAAGTATCTTCGATACATATGATGCATATGAAATACATTTTGATATATTTCAAGTATTTGTGATGTGTTGCGATGTATTTGACGATTCCAATTATATTTCAAGCATTCATAAAATATTCAAGCATTTATGATAAGATACATTTTATACATTTATCTCAAATATTCATAATGCCAATTTGTTATCAATTTGCCATATTTCTCCCCCTTTGTCATCAACAAAAAGGAGAACCATTCAACAGTGTAAGTGTAGTAAAAAAAAAAAAAAATTCAAGCATGTTCCACACTAAGTTATCTAAGTTAGCAAAAATGAGAAAAGCAAAAACTTTGCATGATAACTACTTTTGGATAAGCTAATATTTTTATTTTGGATGTGCAAAAGCTTTTTGGTTTTTCTTATACAAGTTTCTTTCTTCCTTTATCATAAAAATAAGATAGGAAAAAGGGTAAAGAACGAATTCATCAAGAACCAAATTCATAAAAGGATTTGAACCAAGTTAAATGAAAATAAATGAGTTTCATTGAATCAAGCTTCTAGTTCAACAAGGAGAAAGGATTTATAAAAAGGATCAAGATATCCATATGAAATCAAATCCCCATTCTTACAAGTGATCATCATATACTTAAAATCCATGAAAATTCTTCTTTCATGGGAAGAGCAAGGAAGAGGGAAAGAAGCATAAAAAAAAATCATGAATAAAACTTCATAAATCAAATCCATTTCTCATTAAAAATTCACAAGAGTGAAATCCATGAGAGATATATTTGTCAATTAATTCTATGAGTGAAGGGACTAAGTATATCAAAAATCATTAAGTGATCGATCAAGAGTAGGAAATAAATTTGATACCAAGTAAATTGATATTCTAGATTTCATGAAAGCTTTAAAAAATCGAGAAAGCCCGAAAAATATATACAATAAACTCATACATTTGGACAATTTAATATCCCTAACTTTGCAAATAATCATCATATGAGAAATAATACATCAAGTTGTAAATACTAAAAGTTGAATCTTTTCTTTTATAAATATCACGAGAAAGAAAAACGTTCTTGATTTAAAAAGAAAACTGAGAAATTCAAAGAATGCATCAAGGAATTTATGTATTCAAAAGATTTACCAAGTCTAATTCTTAGAGTAATACAAGCATTAAACCATCATCAAGAAGCGTATCATAATATTGAAATTATATGATGTCAAAGGATACGTCATAGAATGTAAGAAGTATAGTATATCAAAGAGTACAACTCATCATGGTACTTTTTAGTTCTCTGCTCCCTTTTATCAGCAAAAGGAAATACATAACCTATTCAGGTGGTAGTAAATCAAAATGCCTAAACAAAGTATTCAATTGCCGACAAATTTGCTATGTCTCGGTCTAATCGGATTCTTCATTATTACTCTTTCTCTCTCAATCTGAATGATCATAACTAGGGATTTGTCTAAGAAAGAACACATGGGATATTCCTCTCATGACACTAAGAGTAGATGATCCTCTATCGACACTCAATAGTCCTCGTAAGGTTGGCTACCACTCTCGATGATCGATTATGCTAGATCTGAAACCACCAGATTTATAAATATAGTATTAAAGAGTGAAGTACTTATACAGGATATCCTTGGTATCTCAAGTCTAAGAACCAGATATACCACTAGGACTACAAAATCGCTATCTGATAATAAGGCATCATCAACCATCCAGCATTCTGTAAGCGGATCAATTAGTGAACTCATTGTCCAATGATCACCTGTACTGTATCCCTAATGTCCCCACACAAGCAGTTATAAGATCAATTACATTCATCATATGGATGGGTATATAGCATACCAGTATATCTGATTATCTCGATGTCCCTCTCAAGTAACCTATGATCGGGATTATTTATGATTTATATTAAAAGGCGAATCGGTCTTCTTATCATGATCTCATCATGATCCGATTCTCATTGCATAGGTCCATGGACATCATAATATATTCAAGCAACATATATAATAAAGTGATAAAATACCAAAATATAATAAGTAAAAAGATTGTGTGTCAAGTCACACATGTCATCACTCACATGATTGGCTTGTAGAGCACCTATGATTAGCAATGAAACCGTCGACAGTTAATATTGTCAGGTGGTGGTACCACTAAAGCCTAGTCTATGAGGCTCTGTCAAGCGGTAGTACCACCAGACTAGAAGGTGGTACTGCCCATTGTCAGAGTACTTGGTAGTGGTACTGCCAGTATCTTGAAAATCCAAAAAGAGACTTTTTAGCTCCAATTCTGAAACCTTTAGGGCCTATAAATACCTCACTCCTTTATGTGTAAAAGTAAAAAATTCTTTAATTGTTGGGGGTGTAAAAGTGTTGTAAAAGTGCTAAAGGTCCTCATCTTTCTTTAGCTTTATAATCATTAGAAAAGAGGCGTGAGGCTTATAAGGGTTATCTCTTGAACCCGTGAAAAGGAGAAAAGCTTTATAAGAAGGTGATTAGTTTTTGCCTATTAAATGAAGATCATTAGTGGATGTTGGTAACCTCAATAGAGGAGGAATCAGAAGTGGACGTAGGTCACAACGGCCGAACCACTATAAATCCAGTATGTTCTTTCTGTTGGGAAATCTTGGGGGCGACATCATATGCACAGCGGAAGAACAAGAAAACAAAATCCCTGATTCCCAAAGAGATGTTCGTCGTCGTGCGAAGATTGGTGCGCAAAATCTGTGAAACTTAAAACTGCGTATAGAGTATATTGTGTTACTTAGGGAGATCGTATATACCTATTTCCTTGCAGATCCTTAGGAGAGAGTGAAGGAGGTCAAGCGTCCTCCTCTCTAGCGGTGATCCACACAGTAGGATTGCGACGACGCTCCTTAAAACTTCAGGCCTACTATGAGGTGGAGAGGGAGAGGAGAATAGGAAAGGCAAGCGAAGGCTCTAGCCTATGAGGCTCTTAATCCCTCCTATTTGTAGAGGCCCCCTGTCAAACCCTAATGGGTCCTCCCCTAGTGGGTATTGGATCTGCATCCAATAAGACAAGGGCTCCATCGGATATCTCATATCCGAACCTCTACTCATCGCAATGCCTACCATATGTGTGTGACCCTCTAGGCCCAATATCGAGCTGGCCGTGAGTCATACCTGTTAGAACTCCTTCTAACTCAGTGAATTATTATCTCTGTAATAATTCACTCGACTCATCGACTACGGACGTACTAGGCCACTACGCCGTAGTCCCCAGACGATACAGGGGAATCCAATCCATTGGACTTGTCTGTCCTCAGTTACCATGTACCTATAGTCCCTCATCCATCTAATATCCCAGAGATCGTATATCGAGCATGGTGCTGTCAGACCCATACGGTTTCTACTCGAGTCTCGCTCTAATTGGATTCTCTCAGAGAACTCTTTTTCTCTCAACCCGAATGACCCTAGCTAGGGATTTGTCTAAGCAAAAACACATGGGATATTCCTCTCATGACGCCGAGAGTGGATGATCCTTTATCGACACTCAATAGCCCTCATAAGGTCGACTACCACTGTCAATGACTAGTTGTACTAGATCTGTGACAGTCAAACCTACAAGTCTGGTATCAAAGAGTTGAGCACTCATACAGGACATCCTTGGTGTCTCAAGTCTAAGGACCAGATACACCACTAGGACTACGGAATCGCTGTCTGACAATAAGGCATCATCAACCATCCAGCATTCCGTAAGCGGATCAATCAGTGAACTCATTCTCTAATGAGCACCTGTACTGTATCCCTAGTGTCCCTACATGAGCAGCTATGAGACCAACTACATCAATCATATGGACGGGTATATAGCACACTAGTCTGTCCGGTTATCACGATGTCCCTCTCGAGTAACCTATGACCGGGATTATTTAGGATATGTGTTTAAAGGTGAATCAATCTCATTATCGTGATTTCATCACGATTTGATTCCCATTGCACAAATCCAAGGACATCATAATATATATATGCATTTATGTAATAGTTATAAAGTGATATACGCCAAAATATAATAAGCAAAAAGATTCTGTATCAACTCACACGTGCCATCACTCACGTGATTGGCTTGTTGGGCACCTATGACTAGTAATCTCCCACTTGACCTAAAGCCAATCACCTATGTGTCTGATCCCTATCAGACCCCTGTGACGCTCAAAGACAATATGAGACAACGGCTTTGTCAATGGATCTGCAATGTTATCTTCGGATGGAACTCTTTCCACTGCTACATCTCCTCAGGTTACGATCTCTCTGATAAGGTGGAACCTCCTCAGAATATGCTTAGATTTCTGATGAGACCTAGGTTCCTTCGCTTGAGCAATCGCCCCGTTGTTGTCGCAATATAGGGAGATCGGCTCCTCGCTACCCGGCACGACTCCCAAATCTGTAATGAACTACTTCAACCAGACTCCCTCCTTTGCTGTATTAGATGCAGCAATGTACTCCGCCTCTGTGGTCGAGTCAGCAGTAGTATCTTGCTTGGAACTCTTTCAGCATACTGCTCCTCCATTCAAGGTGTACACATACCCTGAATTCAACTTGCTATCATCGACATCAGACTGAAAACTTGAGTCAGTGTAGCCTTCAACTTAAGGCTATTACCTCCATATACTAGTAAAAGATCCTTAGTCCTTCTCAAGTACTTAAGGATACACTTTACTGCTTTCCAGTGCTCCAAGCCTGGATCCGCCTGATACCTGCTCATGACACTCAGAGCATGCGCTATATCAGGCCTAGTACATAGCATGACATACATGATAGACCCTATTGCTGAGGCATAAGGTATCATATTCATATTCGCCCTTTCTTCTGGAGTCTTTGGGGACATACTCGTAGAAAGCGATATCCCATGTCTCATCGATATAAGACCTCTCTTGGAATTTTTCATTCCAAAGCTTTTGATAATGGTTCTATGTACTTGGACTGGGATAAGCCAAGCATCCTCTTGGATCTATCTCTATAGATTCTAATCCCCAAGATATAAGATGCTTCCCCTAAGTCCTTCATGGAAAAGTGTATAGATAACCAAGCCTTTACTGTGGATAGCATTCCTACGTCGTTCCCAATGATCAGGATGTCATCCACATATAACACCAAAAAGGTGATAGCACTCCCACTTACCTTCCTATACACACAAGGCTCATCTTCGTTCTTAACGAAGTCATAAGATCTGATTGCCTCATCAAATCTTATGTTCCAACTTCGGGAAGCTTGCTTTAGTCCATAAATGGATCTAAGCAACCTACACACCTTATCTGGGCAGTTCTTGGACACGAATCCCTTAGGTTGCATCATATACACCTCCTCCTCGACGTTTCCATTGAGGAATGCAGTTTTCACATCTATATGCCAGATCTCATAATCATAGTGTGCTGCAATAGTCAATAGAATTCTGATGGATTTTAGCATTGCTACGGGTGAGAAGGTTTCGTCGTAGTTAACACATTGCCTTTGACAATACCCCTTAGCCACTAGCCTTGCTTTATAGGTCTCTACCTTTCCATTTACTCCGATCTTTTTCTTAAAGATCCACTTGCAACCGATTGGTACAATACATTCGGGCGCATCAACTAGGTTTCAAACCTTATTGGAGTACATAGAATCCATCTCAGAATTCATGGCTTCTTGCCACTTCCTAGAGTCTATACTCATAATAGCCTCCTCGTAGGTTTGAGGATCAATATCCTCAACATCTTCTCCTCTAATATGTCCCACATATCTCTTAGGAGGATGAGATACTCTATCAGACCTACGTAAAGTTGAAACTTGTGTATTAGGTACCTGAACAGACTCGGGCTGTAGAGTGAGCTTGGTTCTCCAACCTTGCTTAACTCTATCATTCTCCCACTATCTCTGCCAAGAATATATTCCTTCTCAAGGAACACTTCTCTCTTAGCTACAAAGATCTTTTGGTCCTCGAGATGATAGAAATAATACTCACAAGTTTCCTTGGGGTATCCCACAAATTTGCATCGCTCTGTCCTTGATTCTAACTTATCGGGGTTGTGTCTTTTAACGTGGGCAGGGCAGCCCCAAATCTTAACAACCTTAAGATCAGGCTTCTTCCCTTTCCATATCTCATATGGTGTAGACACTACCGACTTAGTTGAAACTCTGTTCAGAAGGTAAGTTGCGGTTTCTAGGGCATATCCCCAAAATGAGATGGGTATGTCAGCGAAACTCATCATGGACCGTACCATATCTAATAACGTACGATTTCTCCTTTTAGAGACACCATTGAGTTGAGGTGTATAAGGAGGTGTCCATTGGGATAATATCTCATGGTCCTTAAGGAACTAAGTAAACTCTGTACTTAAGTACTCACCTCCTCGATCTGATCAAAGAGTTTTGATACTCTTTCCAGTCTGGTTCTCCACCTCATTCTTATACTCTCTGAATTTCTCAAAGGCCTCGGACTTGTACTTCATTAAGTACGCATATCCATACCTTGAGAAATCATCAGTAAATGTAATGAAGTAGGAGTAACCACCAATGACATGAGTTGACATGGGTCCACATACATCACTATGTATGAGTTCCAACAGCTCAGTGGCTCTCTCTCCAGTTCCACTAAATTGAGAGTTGGTTAGTTTTCCACGAATGCAAGGTTCACAAGTTGCATATGACACAGTCGAATGGATCTAAATATCCATCATTTAGCAACTTTTGAATCCTTCTTTCATGGATGTGACCTAGCCTACAATGCCACAGTTATGCACTGTTCATCTCATCTCGTTTCCTTTTGGATACATTTACATTCATGATATGTGAAGTAGTGTCTAACATAAATAAACCATTATGCAATATTCCTTTCGTGATGATCTTATCATCTAATAATATCGAACAACCATTGTTCTAAAAAAAAAATTTATATCCACTAATTGTTAAACATGAAATGGAGATAATGTTTTTGATAATAGAAGGAACAAAATAACATGCATCTAATGCAATAAAAGCTCAACTAGGCAGATGTAGGGCGACCTCGCCAATAACTACTACAACAACTTTTGCTCCATTACCCATCTTGAGGTCCATCTCGCCTCTCTCTAGTCTCCTAAGTCTTGCCAGAACCTGCAACGAATTGCATATATGATAAGCACTATCGGTATCCAATACCCATGTGTTATCATAAGAGTCTGACAAATGGAGACTGATCATGAATGTACCTGAAGCTTTATCAAGCCTTTGTTTCGCCCTTTCTACAAGGTACTCTTTGCAGTTCCTCTTCCAATGCCCATCTTTACCACAGTGGAAGCATTGGCCTTTGTCCTTTGTTGGGTCTTTCTTAGCAACCTTTGCTTTACCTGGTTTGCCCTTGCCCTTTCCCTTCTTAAGGGACCTTTATGCTTTCCTTTTCTTTTTGGTCTCACCAGTGTAGAGAACTGGCTTCTCTTTCTTAATAGTACTCTCTACCTCCCTCGAGGAGCTTTGGGAGAGTCACCTCAAACTTGTTCATATTAAAATTCATTATGAACTGTGAAAAGGAATCTGGTAGGGACTGAAGCACAATGTCCACACACAAGTTATCCTCTAGGACCATTCCTAGACCTGTGAGTTTCTCTATCCACTTAATCATCTTTAGGACATGGTTCTGAACCGGTGTCCCCTCAGTCATCCTAGCGCGGAAGAGGCTCTTGGATATCTCATATCGTTGAGTCCTTCCCTGTTCCTCAAACAATTTGCGGACATGTAGGAGAATGGATCTGACATCCATCTTTTCATGTTGTCTCTATAACTCAGGAGTCATAGAGCCCAACATATAGCACTGAGCAAGAGTGGAGTCATCAATGCACTTCACGTAGCGAGCGATCTCATCCTCGCTTGCCCTTGTTTCAGGCGTAGGCATCACTGTATCAAGGACGTACACGATTTTCTCCGCTGTGAGAACAATTCTCAAGTTACGGAGCCAATCCGTATAATTTGGACTAGTGAGGTGGTTGACATCAAGTATGCCACGTAAGGGATTTGAAAGCGACATTTTCTAAAAATAAAGATGTAGCAGAAATGAATAACATGCAGATTTTGCAAGAAATAAACTATCAAGATATGGACTTCTATCTTAATATGCTCCCACTATTTTACTAACGAGTCACGCGACACTCTCAGCACGTGAAACGGAAGTCTTCGACAGACTTCTAATGGGGATCAGGATCCAATCAGCGTCTTAGTGTAACCTCGAGGGACTCGACCAATCACACTAAGCCTAAAAGGTAGGTAACTCTTGCCAATCACAACTCCTTGTGATTCCCGTCCTGTTCGGCCTCCGAATCACCATGGCCTCAAGGGACTCGACCAACCATGATACTCGGTTAAGTCAACACCTTCGTTACAAGATGAGTCTGATTTAATGATATACCCTCGAGGGACTCGACCAAGTATACCATGCCCTGAGGTCACCGGTGACATCTCTATGTCGTAAGCAAGATAGTGAATCGCGATATAGGTAAGTCTCGAGGGACTCGACCAACTCAACCTACACCGGGAATCGGTTCCTACTTATAACGATGGAAGGCCACGTGGGTCAATCTAATTGCCTCACGTTTACCGACTTAATATTATCGAGAGAGATGTTTCTATGATTTGGTCTCCTAATATGATATGTCACACATATACATATTTAATATATATCTACATCGCATGCAAATATATATACATATCTAGTATGTGTATAAGCAATCACACCAGATGATCATGGACCACAACCTAATGTGATTAGACCCGAGCTAGTAGGCCTAATCACTCACATCAAGATCTGTGTGCAACGGTGCATCTCCATGCCCTATGATCGTCCATCTCGTCCTCGGTTCCGTCGACATCTTGATGCATCTTCATGCATCGCGATCATCTGTCTCGTGGGTCCCGCTATCACATCCACGCTCCCGCTGCGCCTCCTCATGTGATTACAACTTAATCATAGGCACGCAGACCCGACAATAAACGAGAAATATAATGGAGGCTCATATACCTCAATAATAATAATCACAAGTACACATATCACACGGTCCATGATCATCCGTATACACATCATACATCACATATATAAATAATCATCATCATGTAGGACTACTAGATAATAATAAAAATAATAATCAACTAAACTTTTTAATTAATTAATATTTTCTGAAATCAGGGACATGTAGGGAATTTCTGAATGTCTAAGGGTATTTTCGTAATTTGGACAAATGACAGAAACTGAAATTTCTCAAATTCACAGGGGCAAAACTATCTTTTTGCCCAAAACCCTAATTCCCTCTTCTCCTTTTCCCTTGCTGCTGCTGCCGCCGCCGCCGCCACCCTGACAGTGGCAGGCTGTGCGGCGGAGGGCGGGGCGCTGCTCTCGCCTGCGGGCGGCACGCTGCCCTCGCCTGCCCCTGTAGGTGGCGCCCCCGCGGGCGCCGCCGCCTCCGCGGGCGGTTCTGCCGGCGAGGCAACGCCCGCAGGCGGTGCTGCCCCTGCAGGTTGGTGCCCCTGCGGGCGCCGCCGCCTCCGCGGTCGGTTCTGCCAACGGGGCAACGCCCGCAGGCGGTGCTGTCCCGCCGGACGGCCGCCCCTGCGGGGGGGTTTTGCCCACGGGAGCAGCGGCGGCAGGCGGCGCCTCACCCCGCGGGAGAAGCGGCCGAAGACGCCTCTGCCCGCGGGCTGCCAGCCCCGTCGGCCGCAAGCCTGCTGCAAGCAGGCCGCCGGTCGGCTACTGTAGACGCAGCCCCTGTGCTGCCTGCTTGCGGTTGCGCTGCACGCAGATCAAGGGCAGCAACTGTTGCTGCCCTTTCTCCTTTTTGCGTCAACGATTTTGACGTCAAAAGTTTTTCCTAAACACAATACACGCAGTTCAAAGCCAATCATTCGCACGAACAACCTGGCTCTGATACCACTGTTGGGAAATCTTGGGGGCGACATCATATGCGCAGCGGAAGAACAAGAAAACAAAATCCCTGATTCCAAAGAGATGTTCGTCGTCGTGCGAAGATTGATGCGCAAAATCCGCGAAACTTAAAACTGCGTATAGAGTAGATTGTGTTACCTAGGAAGATCATATATCCCTGTTTCCTTGCAAATCCTTAGGAGAGGGTGAAGGAGGTCATGTGTCCTCCTCTCTAGCGATGATCCACACAGCAGGGTTGCGACGACGCTCCTCAAAACACCAGGCCTGCTCTGAGGTGGAGAGGGAGAGGAGAATAGGAAAGGCAAGCAAAGGCTCTAGCCTATAAGGCTCTGAATCCCTCCTATTTATAGAGGCCCCTTGTCAAACCCTAATGGGTCCTCCCCTTGTGGGTATTGAATCTGCATCCAATAAGACAAGGGCTCCGTCGAATATCTCATATCCGAACCTCTACTCATCGCAATGCCTACCATATGTGTGTGACCCTCTAGGCCCAATATCGAGCTGGCCGTGAGTCATACCTGTTAGAACTCCTTCTAACTCAGTGAATTATTATCTCTGTAATAATTCACTCGACTTATCGACTACGGACGTACTAGGCCACCACGCCGTAGTTCCCAGACAATATAGGAGAATCCAATCCATTGGACCTGTCTATCCTCAGTTACCGTGTATGCTGTCAGACCCATACGGTTTCTACTTGAGTCTCGCTCTAATCGGATTCTCCCGGAGAACTCTTTCTCCCTCAACCCGAATGACCCTGGCTAGGGATTTGTCTGAGCAAGAACACATGGGATATTCCTCTCATGACGTCGAGAGTGGATGATCCTCTATCGACACTCAATAGCCCCGTAAGGTCAACTACCACTCCCAATGACCAGCTGTACTAGATCTGGGACAACCAAACCTATAAGTCTAGTATCAAAGAGTGGAGCACTCATACAGGACATCCTTGGTGTCTCAAGTCTAAGGACCAGATACACCACTAAGACTACGGAATCGCTGTCTGACAATAAGGCATCATCAACCATCCAGCATTCCGTAAGCGGATCAATCAGTGAACTCATTCTCCAATGAGCACCTGTATTGTATCCCTAGTGTCCCTACACGAGCAGCTATGAGACCAGCTGCATCCATCATATGGACGGGTATACAACACACTAGTCTGTCCGGTTATCACGATGTCCCTCTCGAGTAATCTATGACCGGGATTATTTAGGATATGTGTTTAAAGGTGAATCGATCTCATTATCGTGATCTCATCACGATCTGATTCCCATTGCACAAATCCGAGGACATCACAATATATATATGCATTTATGCAATAGTTATAAAGTGATATACGCCAAAATATAATAAGCAAAAAGATTCTGTATCAAGTCACACGTGTCATCACTCACGTGATTGGCTTGTTAGGCACCTATAACTAGCACTTTCCTTACTACTTTCTTTCATTACTTATCTATATTTTATACTTTATAATTACTCTAAGTTATTACTTTCATTACTTTCCGATATGGGCTTTGATGAAATGATTTTGTCGAACGAAACTTTTCAAATCCGTAACTTTTATTGCTGCACTAATTCACCCCACTCCTCCCCTCCCCTTCTTAGTATTGTATTAATCTTAACATAATATTTTGACTAAAAGACTTATAGGGGTATGGTAGATAATTTATTATACCTCACAGCAACTAGACCTGATATTATGTTTAGTATTGGAGTATGTGCTAGATTTTAATCTAATCCCAAGCAATCTTACTTAAAAGCTATTTAAAGGATTTTTAGATACCTGAAAGGAACTCCTAATCTAGGATTATGGTATCCATAATCCAAAAACTTTGAGTTACTTATTTTTACCGATGTTGATTCTCTAATTGTCAAATAGATAGAAAAAGCACATCCGGAACATGTTAACTCTTAGGTCATACACTTATCTCTTGATCTTCCAAGAAACAAAACTCGATTGCACTATCTATAACTTAAGTTGAGTACATAGTAGCAGGTGCATGTTATGCACAATTTATATGAATGAAAAACACTTTAGAAGATTATAGAATTTATTTGAAAAATATCCCTATAAAATGTGATAATAGTAGTGCAATATATTTAATCAAGAATATCATTCAACACTCTATAATTAAATATATTGATATGAAGTAGCATTTTATTCGAGATCATGTTAATAATCATGCCATATCTTTAGAAATTATTGATACAAAGCATCAATTAGCATATATTTTTATAAAACCATTGAACAAGGAATAATTTGATTTTATTAGAAGAGAATTAGGCATGTTAAATATTCCAAATGTATGAATTCCTCTATACATTTTTCGGATTTCTCGATTTTTCATAACTTTGAGTTTTCTTTTTAAATCGAGATCATTTTCTTCATTCATTCTTCTTGTAATTCACTAAAGAAGATATTTTATTCATGGATTTTTGCTATACTTGATCTTTTATATGATAACCATTTCGTATGAATCCTTCTTCCTTCTATTTACAAGAAAAGGGATTTGATTCATGAATTTTTAGTATGTACATTTTGATTTTTTATCATGAATCCTTTCTCTATGCAAAAGTAGAAGTTTGATTCAATGAAACAAATTTTTTTATGGATTTAATTTGGTTCATGGATTTTGTTCTTATAACTTGATTTTTCTTGTAACTAATGAATTCCTCCCTTACTCTTCTTCCTTTTCTTCTTATTCTTATGACAAAAGGAAGAAAGAAACTTGCACCAAAAAATACTTGCACATCTAAAGCAATAAAGCTAGTTACCTATTTTAAGAAGCAAAAGTAATTATCATGCAAAGTTTTTACTTAACTTCTCATTTCACAAATTTACTAGATTGGATAAATTAGTGTAAAACTTACTTGAATAGTTTAAAATACTTGTATTATTGAATAATTCTCTTTTTTTGTTGATGACAAAGAGGGAGAAATGATGAATGTTTGGTATCATGATGAATGGTATCATGATCAAAATATTGATTAAATACATAAAGTGATAAATGCTTAAAATTTTAATGTCTTAGCATCATGTATGTATGTCCAAAATGATGTTAATGTTGGTATCATGAATGTTTTAGTATCATGTGTGTTGTACCCAAAGTGATGTTAATTTATTTTTGATATCATGCATAAAATAAGGATGAAATGTAATGTTTTAAAATTATGCATATTTTAATTTGAAACTATAATGATACCTAACATATAAAATTTTGA
This sequence comes from Musa acuminata AAA Group, assembly GCF_036884655.1. Classification (NCBI taxonomy): domain Eukaryota; kingdom Viridiplantae; phylum Streptophyta; class Magnoliopsida; order Zingiberales; family Musaceae; genus Musa; species Musa acuminata. The sequence goes on from NC_088335.1 coordinate 39,922,732, forward strand.
TATAATATATTGCATTCTATCGTAGAGATCAAAATTATTTCACTTGAATTTAAAGGTCATGATTCCTTTTGAATTCAAGTTTGCTTTATCTCAATATAGCATATAGATAGGGAGAGTTAAGGTTAACTCTGTTATCAATTAGTTATCTTCGTCAAAAAGAGGGAGATTATTGAATCTCGGATTTTGATGATGAAATCAATTGATAAATTAATGATCTAATCCATATGTTGAAATAAGTGATGCAAGACTAACTACATGAAAAAAGGTAAATCAATTATGGAAGAATCGGGTGTTGTGTCGGAGTCATGATCGGGCATCGGGTTAGAAGAATCGGAGTATGCACCGAGAATGGGTGTTGTAGGAGTCAATATGCTGAAGGATCGCGTGATGCACCGAATATCTAAACGATGTGCTAGAAGTTCATCGGAAGCTCATCAAGAGTTCACCAGAAGTGCGCTAAAAGTTTCGTCGGGAGTTTGACTGAACAATTGACGTGTCGGATAACTAGATTGCTTGATTGTAATTGTTTTGGCCTTAATTGATGCTTGGGAGAAATCCTACTAACTCAGTTATGGGCCAACTAGGCCAAAATTAAGACTGAATTGGTCCTATTGTTTGGCTCATTCAATGACCCAAAGCCATGTCAAGCGGTGGCACTATCGAAGCTAGTGGTGGTATCGCCTGAGGCTTAACCTCCTAGGTGGTCTGGGTGATGGTACCGCCCAGATTGATCGATGGTACCACCAATAGTTAATGCTATCAGGAGGTGGTACTGCTCTGTCAAGCAATGGTGCCACCCTGTCAAGTAGTGGTATTGCCAGAGCCTTGTCTCTAAGGCACTATCAAGTGGTGGTACCACCCAATATCAGTTTGTAGGTGGTAGTATCGCCCAATAATGGCGATGGTAATACCAATACCCCAGAAATCTAAGATAAGATACTTTTTTACTCTAATTTTGAAGTCATTGGGACCTATAAATACCTCACTCTTTTCTACATGAAAGTATAACAAAGTGTGAACAAAATATTAAAGTATTAGGGTATGAAAGTATTGTAAAAGTACTAAGTGTCCTCCCTTTCTAAGTATTATAATTATTCAAGCAAGATGTGAGGCTTATAAAGGTTGTCTCCTAAACCCGTGAAAATGAGAAAGTATTGTAAGAGGGTGGTTGATTTTCACTTATTAAAGGAAGACCATTATTGGATGCTAGTGACCTCAACGGAAGAGGAATCAGAAGTGGATGTATGTCACAACGATCGAACCATTATAAATCTAATGTGTTCTTTCCTTACTGCTTACTTTCATTACTTAGCTGCATTCTGTATTGTAAATTTACTTCAAGTCGATATTTTCTTGATACGATTTTTTCGTTATATTTTTATCAACTTAGAAAGATTTGGAATCGCAACCGTCATTTTTATCGCTGTACTAATTCACCCTCCCCCCCCCCCCCCCTCCCCCTAGTGGCGTATTGATTCTAACACATACAAATTTTTTTATGGAGGACTAATATTATTCTTATGAAATAGTATTGCTACTTTTGAGTATATAAATCTAAATTACAAGGATATCTAAAACAATATTATCTTATCCCATCACATAATTATTCGAAGTAAATTCTCTTTGAGAATTATCTAAATCTCCTAAATATGAATATAATTTTCTTAATATCATTTATAATTTTAATATAATTTTAGAAATTATTAATCTAGATCACTTTGGCAACTATAAGGCAAATACAATAATATAAAATATAGTTTAAAATATCTTATAAATGATAAAAAAAATTTATTATAAATTATATCCTATAAATCTACCATCCCAGCTCCCTTTGGTAGCTATAGATTAGATAAAACTTAGATATATAATTTATAAATAATATTTACTAAATTATTTCAATTTAATTTATGTAGATATAGTTTAATAATAAAATAATAACCGTAATAATTATTGAATATTTATCAACAAAAAGAAAAACTCATATGATAACTATAATCATGATAAAATATAAACCATACCTTTATATTAAAAATAAATATTATTTCATAATTATATATATATATACATGTGAATAACCAAATAAATATCTAAGAATAATAATTGATTTTTTATTTATCGTATGCAAAATATAATCAATAAGTCATATGAGAAAACTAAAAAATCATAATTTATATTTTTTAATTTCATTTGAAACCCTTACACCAATAAATCTTATTTAATTAGGCAAACCTAGAATTAGGCTAAACATCAACCCAATTAAGTCAAGAATTAAAATTGATCAATATGAAAATTGATCAAAATTTTATTTTTTCTAAATTTGATTAAATAAAAATCTAGTAAATAGTCAAATATAGACATGATCAAGTCCAATCAAAATATTTAATTAATTAATTTTATAATTGAGGGCATAAATAAAAAAATTTAAATTTTAAAAGGGTAAAACTATAATTTGACATAGGATATATAATGATAATTTATAATTTTCTAAGGGCATAAAGAAAAATTAAAATTTAAGGACACATATTTCTCTTATTTTTTAGGATAAAACTATCTTTTTAGTCAAAAGAAAAACCTAACCTCCCTTTCTACATGAGATCGTCGTTGTGCGTGGCCATCACCTTCGCGTGGCGATGTAACTACCATTCGTAGCTATTGCATGAGATGCAATCACTGCACATAGTGGTGCTGCATAGTCATTGGCTACAATTAGGCGAGCAATCACCAGAGGCCACCCTCAATAATATATCATCAACAATAAGCTATCGACAATGGTCTATCAATCAAACACGAGGAACCTTACATCGCTCATAAGCAAGCGATAAAATGAATCGGATAGAAAAGCATACTAGCAATATTGATGATTCATTCATGCGACGTAAATAAAAACTAATTAACACCTCTTCATGAGTGAAAGGTACTAACAAATAGATCTAAAGTATTTGATTTCAAAATCATGGCTTTGATATCAATTGTAAACATAAAAATCATAAGCTATTATTTTACAAAAAACTTTAATGCCGAAATCTAAAATCAAATAACAATAGATCTCTAAATTTACGATACGTACCTTTCGATACTAAAATATTTTCTCTGATCTACTAGCATACCATCATCGGATCCGAGATCTGTAATAATATCGACCTATAAGGAGAACTAGATTCGTCTTCTCCTCTTTTCTTATCTTTTACAGGACTATTATGAACGTTAGATTTAGGAATAAAGGGATACAAGAGAATATATGTAATATCTCGATAACTAATTCACATGATTAAGGAGAGATAAGAGAAGATTTGTAATTTCTTAATAATATCATACAATTCATTTATCCATGTATCCGCATAATTAATCATTATGTGTATAATTCTTAGAAGGTATTATCTATTTATAGGCGAGAATAGATATTCTATGATAAGTAATTAGAAAAATCCCTCTCAATCAAAGTTATCTTTTGATGAATTATTTTATAATTATATTTTCTGTCTGATAGGTAATTATAATCAAAATCTAATCATATCCATAATATATTTTATATAATTGAATATTACTATATAATCTAACACCCCGTCATCTCCGTCACCCCAGTGGCTCTGTCCACACGATAGAGAGAGAGAGAGAGAAAAAAAAAAAAGAGAGAAAAGAGAGCGAGCGAAGGAAAGAATAGAAGAAAGTCAACTTCTCTAACTAGCCTGTATCCAGTTCTCTCTCTAACTAGAGCAGACTGTGTATCTTGTGGTTCACATGATAAGGGAAGAAGAGAAGGAAATCACTCTAAGTGAGTCTTGCAGAGCTAGAGATAGAGATAGAGGCCAAACTCATCTGTCTCCCAAAACGAGAGAGTTAGAGAGAGAGAGAGAGAGAGAGAGAGAGAGAGAGAGCAGTGGTAATGGAAGAAGAAGAGAAGGAATTCCTTGATGCTCCCCTAACTAGCAAGTATCCAGGTTCTCCCTCTACCAGAGCAGACTATATGTAGATTTATTATGGCTCAAATGAGGAAAGAAGAGAAGGAAATCACTGTACCCGAGTCTTATAGAGCTGCTGCAGCTGTTCGAAGCCCAAACTGCCTCATTAAACTCTCCCTTGTCGCGGTTCGGCTTTGCAGTTATGCGTCTCGTTATAACTTAGAAGATCCAAATGATGCACAGTCCTGATTGGATCAGGACGAGTGGAGCCGGAACGCGTCGACATCAAAGTGGTTTAGAGATGCCTCGCACTTCGTTGGATCAGGAATTCTTCTCTCACACCATGTTGGAGATGTGGACATGAGAAGGCTTTTAGTAGCTAATGAATCACTATATCACACACAACAATGCAAATGTTGACGTAATGGTAACATGATACATAAAATCAAATGTCACTCTGCAGAACATCACATCATTCTACTTTATAAGAGTACAAACTAGTAATCCATTTACAACCTCAATTTTATTTGTCAAAGTTGCAGCTCAATACAAATTGTAGAATACAAAAGGAGAATAACATATACAGGAACAACACTACAACACTTCAAACCTTCTCTCCTCCATAATGTTACACAAGGACAATATTTCAAATAATATATTCTTACAGAAACTTTATTGTGTTGGTGGATTTGAGATAACTTTCAAGAACTGAAACTAGCTACATGGTGAGTGTATCAGGAAGAGCAGTATAAGCTCCTAGAATCTTGCCACCGACATCAGGGAAACACTCCTGGTTGGGCAGGGGCCCGACCTTGCCATCAGCTTCCACCTTGACAGGGTATTTCAGTAGGTGACCTGTCAGTGGTGTTATTTCCTCTGCAGTGTATCTCGACCAGTTCTCTTCAGCTATCTTGTTCACAAACTTTACACACTCCAAACTGTTGGGTTCCTTGAAACGGTCATCTATCATACCGAGATGTTCCGCCCACAATGACATCCTATATCCATATACCTGGAGCAATTCAAATTTTGTTAATATGCATTGCGCTTGGTATAATATGCAATATCAAAATTCTCTTTGAAAAAGGTAAACTATGATGGTACTTCAGTACCACCTTGCAAATGCAACAAGTGCTACAACAAGAACTAAAAGCAGGAACAGATGTGTAAGTACTAGAAAACTTTTGTCTGGTTTTGTACTAATACAATTACCACAAAAGCACCAAAACTTTCCATCTGGCTAACCAATCAGCTGCTTTAGTTTGCCAATTAAGGAAAGCATCTTGAGTCCCATTCATCAGCAAGTTAGTCTATTGAGAGATCCATTTTTTCAGTTACACTTTTAATTGATCTTGCGTAGGGTGACTTGGTTCCACCAACACCTGGTTTAGTCCACCTGGAAGGGCGACTAAAATTGGATCACTTTGTATCAGCTATTCCCACAAACTAGCTAATGCATAATATGACTACCTCCAACATTCTCCATTTAAATTTCTATCACTGCATCAGCACCACATCTATCATAGGGTTTATCATTGGCAAGGAACTCTCTTTCAGTCAGAAAAAAGTTAAGGTCCATCACATATCATGAAATTTCTCAGATGCTGTAGGAAAACGATACAAACTTTTAACTTTTCCATATTTTTCATTCAACATCAAGTTATTTTTTATGATTTTGATTTTTATGTATTCAACTATCAGAGGGTACTTGATGTTGAGTTTCTTGTCACTGGAATATTGATATGAATTGAATTGATTTTGACGATTTACTATGATGGGATTTTATTGTAATTTGGTATTTTATTGTAAAATAAAGAATACTTACATGTACCTGTTCAAGCACATCATCACCTATCCTCTAGCCATCAACACGTGTTATTTAAACCTTTAACCACCTATAGGATCGGAAATGCCAAAGCTTTTCTTGTTCCAGCAGTCTCTTCACAAGCTTTCTTCTGTGATTTGACACAGCAAAATCCCTAATTTCCAAAACAAATTATCTCTTGCTTTTTTGAAGGTAAACATGTCTAGCATTGTGCAGTTTTTTATGTACTTTGGCTGGTCTTCAAGGAAAAAACAAAACAAAATAGAAACAACTCAAATGAAGTCACACAAAAGTGGAACCATAGTTAATTAGCTACATCCATGTTGTAGTCATATTGTCCAACGCATTCTTTGACAATACAATCTTTTCCTGTTTCATTCTTCCACCCAACACATGCATTCTTTGTTTTCTTGCACTTTGCAAGTTAGAAAGCTTTCCTAAACTTGAGTCTGGAAATTCGTTGGGACAAACACCACTGTACAGGAGACTTGTCTTTAATATTCTAAGTTGATCTACCAACTCACTCATAGAGGTCCTTGTCACATGTCACTATGCCAATCAGCAGGCCTGTGAGATAGCATGGAAAAGCATGATTTAATGTGTTTCTAAAATGATTAACTGTATATCACAACAATTCTCAACTAATGATCCAAATAATCTTGAAGTCCCAGACATGGGACTCAAGGTTTCATCTCATGGATAATTTGATAATTGGACCAGATGCCTGTAGTTCCCAAACAATATGGTATTTCTAAATAATTTTTTCTTCATATGGTGGAAAGGCACAAAGCTTATCATTTTTACAGTAGCATGATAAGTTACTCAATATATGTTTAAACTCAAACTTCTTTGAACGATGCCTCAAATTAGCAGTAGAAAGAAGTTCAATCAGCAATGAACTATAACATAACTGCACAGTGTTCTATAAGGGTAGTTAGAAAGGAATACCAAGTTTCACATGATGAAGAATACATACAGACTCATATATTTTATGATAGTGATACTAAAATCTTTCATATATTATACATATTCAATGTATAATAAATGTTTGGAGATGGTTAAATAAAGTTTAGATTTAGAATTATAAAGTGATACAGAAGGATGAAACATAAAAGATGATAAATGGCAATGACCTGGCCATGTGGATGTCTTTTTCTCTTAGTCCATGTATGATGAGGCTGATAGGCTCCCATGGCTATCTCAGTATCTCTTGAACCAGCCAAAGATCTTTGGTTGATATTGGCTGAACCAATTATAACATACTCATCATCTACAATCATCCCTTTTGCATGGACATAGATCATAAACCGCCGAAACTTTTGTGACAATTCCTGAGTTCATTCAAGATGGAATACTTAGATATTAAATGTGAAGCATGGTACAAAAGCACTTGGTTATTTTCTAAAAGTAATCTATATAGAGTATGACAACCTAGATACTCATTTCCTTTGAGTTAAACCTCTATGATATGTAAGTCTCTACAAAGACAATATTAAGCAAGGCACATTAGAGAATAAAATAGAAGTAGCCTTGTCGCAATGTGAAGATCATAATGCTAATTGCAAACTTCAGACGTAACAATTTTGAGACAATCCATAAGATACAGAGGATTTATTGGAAACAGTGTGATCTCCCATGTCAAAATCAACATCAACAGGACAAATATGGAGCTAAAATACAAAAAAGTCACTAGCTATAAATATTCAGCTTTCAAATTACATCCAATGTTTGATGCAAGGTAGGCAATACCGAATGATATCGCCTGGTACGGGCGGTACATACCGGTCTGATGGGATACCGGTACGCGGACCGCCCGCAACCGGGCAGAACGTTTAAAAATGCCCCGTATCGGACGATACAGGGCAATATTGAGTGGTAACGATCGAAATTTCGACCGTTACCGCCCGGCACAACTCGGTAACGGTCGACATTGACCGTTACCGCATTGTAACAGTGCTACAATGCTCCAACGGTCAATTCCCGCATTGTAATAGTGCTACAGTGCTCCAACGGTCAAATTGACCGTTGGAGCCCTTTCTCATAGTATATAAACTCTTCTTCTTCCCTATTTCACTCCTAAACTCTTTTTTCTCTCCTAAACTCTATAAAACAACGATTTGTGAATTCAATCGAGGCTAATTTGGGAAGATTAAGAGGAAGAACTTTCAAATCAAGAGATATGTATTCTCTTTCTTTAATTAGAGAGCAATTAAGATCTTTAATATTATGATTAGTGTGTTTCATGCATATTAAATATTGAAAAATATTTATGATGCTGCGATTAGCCATTTCAATGATGATTTAATCGAAATTTGTTCGATTTTATGTCAATTCAATATGTTTAATATCTATTAGGGTGTTTGCCATGTTTATAGTGTTGAAAGAGAAGTAATTAATAAAAATTTAACTATATTAATCATGTAATTAGTGTATCTAATGATGATTTTATCATAATTTAAATCATATTAGATCAAAATAACATATTTAATGTTTCTTTTATGTGTTTGACATATATATGATGGTAAAATAGGTTTAATTAGGTTTTAGTAAAGTTATTTAATGCTGCGATTAGTCATTTTAATGATAATTTAATCGAAATTTATTCGATTTTATGTCAATTCAATGTGTTTAATACCTATTAGGGTGTTTGTCATTTTTATAGTGTTGAAAGAGAAGTAATTAGTGAAAAATTAACTATGTTAATTATGTAATTAGTGTATCTAATGATGATTTTATCATAATTTGAATCATATTGGATCAAAATTACATATTTAATGTTTCTTTTATGTGTTTGACATATATATGATGGAACAAGACTTCCTTAAAGCTCGAAAAAGATATGTGATACTATTCTTACCTAATTTACATTAATTTTGCTAAACTTATACTATTACTATATTTATTTCTAACTTAAAAACACTATCCTAACTTTTTTTTTATTTTCAAGTATTTTCGGAGGGTTTTACACCCTAATTTAGGTGTACCGCTCGGTACGCCAAGGCGTACTGCTTGGTATACTATACTGTACCGTACCGAGCCAACGTCGAAATGCCGGTACAGTACGGTATTGCAGACCTTAGTTTGACATACCACCCGAAATGGTACGAAATGGTCATACATATCGGTCCGTTAGCTGACCTGTATGAGGATGATGTATCAGCCAACACAGTCGAAACTTATGCTGTATCAACTGATATGGGTTGGTACAATCGAAATTTCACCAATACCGATAAGTATGGGTGATGTATCGATAAGTACAGGTGATGTATCAGCCAACGCAGTCGAAACTTATGTTGTATCAACTGATATGGGTTGGTAGGTGGTACAATCGAAATTTCAGCAATACCGATCCAAATTGGGTCAAGTTTGGCCCCAACGATCAAATTGACCATTGGGGCCTCATTTGGAGCTTTAAATCGCCCCCTCTCCCCCTATTTCACTCACTTACACTCACTCATTAACACTCTCATTCTCACTCTTTCTCACACTCTTGCTTGTGATTAAAGTTTCTAATCAGCAATTAGTGGTAATCAAGCTATTAATTTGGATAAAAACAGACTGAAACTGAAGATCCAATGGAATTTCTCTCCAATTTGAAGGTATTTTGCTTCTTTGTATGTTTATTTATCATTTAATATAATTAGAGACGTATTAACACATATTTACAAAGATTAAACATGATTAAGGTCATTCTCTTGTGTTAGTCTTAATTAGTTCGATTGTCTTATATTTAGACCCAAATTGGAAGTATTTAGGTTAATCACTATCTTATGCATTTATTTACACCTCATATACACTCTATTCTTAATTAAATAAAATAAAATTATCATAGGATTTTTCTATAAACTTTCAACCATTGTTCAGCCTTTTCTAGAAAACTGGTGCATACTAGCGTACTGACATTATGTACATCAGTACTGACTGATATCTACCAATCCTCCCGTGGACCGACACCACCTGGGTATGATGATTCTTGATTACATCCACATCAAACATGTACAATACAGGACTTTGTTGTTTATTTTTTTCAAATGGCTCGTCATTTAATATGAAGTGAATCTGATAAAAATGTTTGAGGACTTCATAAATGAATAATGATATTTTTATTCATTTAAATGAATAACGATATTTTTATTCATTTTAATCCCTTAAAAATGATATTTCCAATGCATTTACGGAAATTAGCGAATTTATGAACTAAATAATGATTACATCTATGTAATTTTAGGTTTCAGCATTATGGAGCATGTTGATCACAACGTTAGACAGTTTCCACATAACAGAAACAGTAAAGAGAAAAAAAGGAGGTGAACTAGAATGTTGTTCAATACTTCAATATTTCTAATGAAGGGTTTACACTTTACACTATAAATATGAAGTTTTCAACGCTGAAAGAAAATTATTAACGATGAACTATGAAAGATAATTAATTAAACAATCATCCTACTAATGAATCAACTGCTAAGCCAGCCATAGAACAAAGATTTACTTCAAGAAAAAATAGCATCACAGTAACGATTGAAAATCAACAGAAATTACTACTTACATGCACAAATTACCTATTGATCTTTGGTTCTTACCCTTAAATAGCCAGGACTCTGTAAAACATGTTGTTGGTACTCATCTCATCTGGCAGCAGGAACGGGTGGAAGTTGTGATGTAAGAAATCAGTTTAAAATGTCAATTAAGTTTTGGTGTATTGATTCCAGACCAGTGCTCCAAAAATTAGGGAAGAGAGTCTTAATGAATATATAATATATAACTCCAGTTCAGCTCTAATATTCAGGAAGGATTCTGCCAAAATGATTTTAAATTGACAAATGACCAAATAGTTCCATTATTGACTTAAAACAACTTAAATATAAAATATTTAAGTTCAATCTTTTTGCTGCCATCAAAAGGTCGCGTTGGCAGGAAAAGATAAAAACCAACAAAAACAGCTGGATTTGACCACCGCTAACTAGTGTAAGCCAACAAAAACAGAAGGTAACCCCTAACCTTTTATGGAAATAAATATGCCATATTAGAGAAGAATAATGATTCCCTATTAACCTAAAATTTCAAGAGCACTTTATTGGAATAAAGTATGTATTTATTTGTTTTTGCATTACCAAACTCTTTATTCATATGATGATCAGATGAGTATTGGAGATATAATGAGATTTGTCACTATATTCAGAGCTATGAATAAATTTTGAGTCTTTAATTTGAAATATATTATATCTCAATCATATTTTTATGAACTACACTTCATTATTTTTGTTAATATTTTTACATACTTTTTTAATCTTTCACATGCTGATTTCATATATTTTTAAAAGTTAAATATCTTAGGAAATAAAAGCTAAAAGAATCTTTTTGCATTTAATAATTTTCTATTTTTTATCATTTGTTTGGCTTGATCTTCGACTAATTCCAATCCCAGCACCTTGATCTGACAGTATAAAAATAACAATATAGTCTCTAGTCAATCATAATGCTATTCTTGGGAACTAGAATAAATAGTTTTGAAATCATAAAAAGATCCCTTTCATGTATTGTTCTTGTTGTTTGACATTCAAATAGCATACTTAAAAAGTTGGGTAACTGTAATATGTGGATATCTGACATATATTGTGCGTTCGGACGCCCATGTCCATGCAGCATTGGCTATTGGTTGCATAATACCAGTGATTAAAATATTCAAACTTGAGCAAAATTTGTACTGTTTCTACAATAATTGCACTTTTCTTATCGTTGCTAGTACTCGTTTATGGATGCAGATGCATTATTATTACTTTCTTAAGAGGCTTTATCATTATCTCTAAACTAATTTATAAGTGTCTTCTTTTCATGACCGGTATGATAGTGGAATGTCTTGCCAACAAAAAAGAATTCTCTTTTATCTGTTCTGTTGATTGTCCAGTGAAGCATTGTAAAATGCTTAAACAGATTTAACTTGAACCATGTTTATGACTATATATTTTAAAAAGGCCCCAGTGGCTTTGATCATTTTTAGCTGAAACATCCCATGTTTTAGGTTAAGCTATAGCGAAATCCTCTTTGGTACATAGGAAACTAGATCTAACTTCTAATCACATCAATGAAAATTTTGAATTTGATGATAAATTTTCGCCCTGACCATACCAAATGATATTTACCGGTCAAGGACATGAACCAAAATATGTACCACTCCTTTCCAGGTGGTTTGTGGCCAGTTCATTGGTTACCAGGAATTAACTCTCCTGAATTGGTTTGATCCTTTCTTTTCCTGTTGATTTAGGGTTAAAGCAACCGCTGATCCCTTCTCTCGATTTCTCTTGCACTCACCTCTCTCGTGCCACCTGCCACACACCGGCTCACCAAGTACTGCTCCTCTTCCTCGTCCGCCTCCTATTCCTCCTCTGCTTCTACTCCTCTTCTCCTTCTTCTCCTCACCTCCTCCCCTTCTCCTCCTCCTCCTCCTCCTCCACCTCTCCCTTTTTGGTACATTATGTACCAGCACGGCAGCACACATGTCAGCATGCTGGTTCATACGGGACCCATAGTAGTCTGGTCGAGACCGGTATGGGTTTGATACCCGAGATTTTAAACTAAGCTCCAAGTATTTAAGGTAGTCATTAGGTGTCAGATGAGTGGAATGCCTATGTCAGCACTATGCCATCCGTGATGAAGGAATAAGGAAAAGAATCGAGGAAAATGAGGGCAAAAAAATTGTACAGGCAACGCAGAGAGGTGCATGCTAGTACCATGTCCTTGTCAGCAAACTCAGCATATGCATGGGCACACGGCTTGTATTGCACAAAATGCACAGTACATGCCTTGCCAACAAAGTACAGCCATGCAACCCATGCCACTGAATTTATCATACAACGTAAATGATTCATACTATTCCATTTGATGACTGAAAGACAAGTAAAACAATTTCAAATTATGCCATAGATACTTTACCTCTGGGATTTTTTCCAAGGACTGATCATCTTGTTGCAAGTTATCTTTTGGCGCTTCTTCACGATTTCCAAGACAATAGAAATTAAGATAATCTTGTGGATGTGCATTTTCAAGGTTCATGAATTTAAGAGCCCGTGCCACAATTTCATACATCATCTGTATTGTCTGGCCCTGTAGGAATCATAAGTTCCAAAAGTTAAAAGATTGTGATAATATGATCAACATAGGAAGCCTCAGTTACATAGAAGCAGAGTCTGCCATACCGAATCGTACCGCCCGGTACGGGCGGTATGTATCGGTCCGATAGGCTAACGGTACGCGGACCGCCTGTTACCGGTCCTCTGTAGCAATGCACTGTAGCAGTACAGACTACAGTACACTGTAGCACTGCAACGTTACATTTTACTGTTACAGTGCACTATTATAGTAGCAGTATAGTGCACCAGTATATTGTAGCAATGCACTGTATCAGTGCTATAGTGCTCGGTACACCGTACCGTACCGGTACCGAGCCCAGGTCGAAATACCGGTACGGTACGATATTGCGAACCTTGCATAGAAGCATAATGGATCCAATGTTGTCAAGATCAAGTTGACAATGTAAGTGACATTCTTAATTATATTAGTTACTACCAATATGGCTTTTGGTATATTGGTTACTACTAAAATGATGGGAAAAGATCCATGTAACCGATCCCAAATAGTTGGAACTTACGACTTTGTTGTTGTTGTTGTTGTTATATGGTGAATTCTGTCATTCTAGTCAATACAATATCAGTCTGACAAGATTCAATATAGATAGTGGTATCAGGGTTTAAACCTTGACCTGATCCACTTTGTAGTTTGTACTGCGGATGGAAGAGCATGGAAATGCAAATGGTTACTTTGATTACATGGCGTGGAGTATCGAGCCCTTGTGGAAGTAAACAAATGGCATGCACTGATAGGCTGGAAGTCATCAGAAATACTTCCAACCAAAATGACACTCCTGTAATTCTATCTTTATCTTGATGGGGCCAAAAAATATTTATTTTTATTAATGTACTCATGGAACAGGTTAATTCAGTTTCATTTTATATGGCATCTTAAGAGCAATAGGTTGATCTCTGGTTGGGAACTGAAACAATTAGGGAAGAAAATTTTGTTTAGTGCCTGACATGGTCTCATGTTCCTTCAATGAAAGTATTCAACGCACAGATAAGAAACAAAGGAGAGTTAAAAGGAAATTTATTGACTAAAATATAAAACTGTTTTGTCGAGCAGACTACAATCTAAGCACAACCTGTGAAGCAAAAAAGAAACTCCAGATAAACCATAAGGCAAAAATCATCATACTCCAAAACATTATACATTCAGTTCATGGAACCATACTAGTTTATTATTTATGCATATTGTACAGAATTTATTAAGAACTATGTTGATTATAGTTGGTCAGTTAATTTTGCATAGATAAAATTACATCCACATTTTATTAAAGAGTATGATCTTTTCCGGTGTAGGAATAGCAACATAAGAATTATATACAATGATTTCCTTGGGAAATAAGCAATAGGATTGCATATCACAACATACTGTGTGGACATCAAAATGTTATTTTGAAAAGCATGTAACGATCCACAAAAACCAAGCAGCATAGTTTCATATTTCATCATATTATGGATTTCCAATCTAATAAAAATAGTGATAATACTAAAATTTTCTTATTGCATTAATTAAGAAAACGAAGAAGATTCTCAAACCCATTTGACAAAACCAATATAAATACACTGAAGATAATGGTCCACATATGTTTCATGTACTGTTTGCACCTCTAGAGAAGCAGATAGAAAAATGACTAGCTCCATAAACTTTTAAGGTACTCTGACTGAAGTTAATTAAAATTGACAAAACTTAAGAAGCAATAAAAGAATTTGTACATACGAAAAAAGAAAAGGATACATATAACAAGTGTAGTAAACAAGAAAACATGAGCAGTATCAGATGAAGAAAATAGAGTAAGATAAGTTACATTGATATAAGTAAAATATAAAGAACAGATAGAGAAGAAAGAAACATAACACAGATAATAGATCAGAAGTACAAGGAAAACCAAATCATACATTAAGCAAGAATAAGATGAGCTTAAAAAAGTAGCAAATGAGTGCAGGCCTTGATACATAGACTTTGAAGGAAACAATCTTATTTAGAGGTAAGCTTATGTACATATAGACTTTGAAGGAAAAGGTTGATTGAAAATATAGACCAACTCTGTCACCCCAATTTAGTCCCACATCACATGTAGGAGGAGAATTGAATTAATTTATAGGGGTAGATGGATTTACCATCATAGTCTCAGCTAGTGATTCATGCTCATCAAAGTAAGAGGCCCATAATCACCTTGGATAAGGTTGTGACAATCTGAAAACCAAGAGAGAATAGGCGAACTAGAAAAGCAAATCTGAAAGGGCTATATTTTTAAAAAAGAAGATAATATTATAAACCAAACTCTTTACCTGTCCTCCTCCCTCTCTCCATTCTTATAACTTCAAACAAATCATCTCCATGCTAAAAAACAATAGAAATAAAAGGGTGAACCAATGCACGAGGCTCATCCAGGGGGCTAATTACAGATTATCCCCTATAGTTAGACGTCCTTAGCATCCTAGTCCCTAGACTTCAAAAAATTTATATTTGAATCCTCATAGTTATGAAAGTGAAACATCTACGTTTATTTACCTTAACATCATCAGTTTTACCAACAGAAATACGAAAATAATAGGCAAAAAAGTAATTTCAATGTTCCAATTGATGGTGGTGACTACTGTAGATGAGGAGAGTAGCGACGAGACATGAGGGTCGCTCTACATCACCGACCCTTTCGCCACTCGACAATTGTGTTGACAACGACATAGATGCAGAGTGACGAACGGGCCGCTCGGCATCAGCGTCGACGCCAATGCAGTTGCCGAGCGGCACTACTCTGTATTGCGCCACTCTGCATCTACGTCGGCGCCAACGCATTTGCCAAGCGGCCCTTTTGCTGCTCTGCATCTGCATCGACGTCAACGCAGTTGTCGAGCAATGAAAGCGTCACTCGGCATCTGTGTCGGCGGCCCTTTCGTTGCTCAGCAACTGCATTGACGCTGACACAGATGCAAAGCGACAAAAGGGCCACTCGACAATTGCGTCGGTATCAACGCAGTTACCGAGCGATGAAAGGGCTACTCAGCATTTGTGTCGACGCCGATACAAATGCAAAGCAACGGGATGCAAAGCAATGTGATGCAGAGCAACGCTGCTCTGCGTCTGCGTCAACATTAACGCAGTTGCCAAGCTGACACGGACTTAGCTGGATTTGCCTAAGTCGTGCGGCACCCTTGCGTGTCCGTCCGCAAAGGTCAGCCTCCCTGAAGCCTCCCATTGTCCCTTAGGACCAACAAAAGAAAGAACGGGTTAGAGAGAACGCCTCAATCGGGATCCACAAGCAAACATCTCCGAAAAACACTTCATAGACAATGCAAATTATAAACAGACTTTACAAGCTCTGAACAGTGGCACAACAAAGGGTAAAATGGTCCATTACAGACCGAAAAGCTCTCGCACATGTCCACATGACACAACCTTTATTTACAAGCCTAAAGAGGCCACCAACCCAACTAAAATGGGACTATTATGCCTTCGGCCGCCCCTCTACATGTTGTACAAGGCATGAACATGCCAAAAGACACGGACATACATAAGCATTACGTCAAACACCCTGTTTCGAAGTTTGTCCATGACATTCTCCCCCACTTATTCCTTCGACGTCCTCGTCGAAGCCTTTGTGAACACTGCAACTCTTCGCCTTTGCTGAGTCTTCAATCTTCTGCTCCAACTGCAATGCACCTCCTGGCTCCCAGCTGCTCTCCGCTGCTGTTTTTGAGTAGTCGAACCTTTGATCAGCCATGCTGCTTCAACTCGCCAATGACTCTGACTCTGGTGTGGGGTTGGCTGAGTTGTGTTGATCCTCGTTGATTCCTACGGATCCACCAAATGAAGGAAAAGACCATCCTTACTGCGCCAGTCTCTCAAAATTTTCACATGCTGCTTGAACTGGGTGGATGCTTGTTGGAGCTTTAACGAGCATCACCTCGCAAACTTCTGAAGTTTTGGGTCCTTCCTCCACAAAATCTGCTCATTGACTCTTCTTTCAGTTAGTTGTCACATCCAAGTAGGTTCGCATCACTTCCGCTTTCGATTGGCATTTCGTTGGGAAATGAAGCGGACAATCTACTCACAGTAGCACTGATCACCGTTGGTGAGGATTTGACAACTATTGTCTTCCATTATCCTCGAAGGGTCTTTGAACTTGTGCAGAGCTCCTCTGCTGGATAAATAAGAGAACTGGGGTACTCGGTTTTGCCCATTCTCTTAAGAGTTGAGAAGGCAAATGTTACTTGACTTCGTCCGCCTCCTCGAGGTTGTACTTCATGCATCGAGCTGGTTACTGGCCTTCGTCTGCTCTTTGCTCACACTTCTGAAGTACTTGAAGTGTTTGCACTCCTTGCGTTGAGTTAGCTACTGCGATTCACCTTCTCAATGCCATTGAACTTCTGGAATGCAGGAAGTTTTCACCCCAACTTGGAGTAATTCTCTGATAAATGAGGTCGCCTCTGGGATTGTACCGTCTTCTCCATCAACCCTGCCGCCGACTCCACTGAGTAGCAAAGGTACAGCACCGCGTACTGCCTGCTTCGTTCCTTGGTCGTGCACTCTTGCATGACCCGAAGTCCTTCACTTACGGCTATCTTGATGAGAAACTTGTTGACAACGGTCTTACGAAGTTTCTTGGCCTCTGCCCTTCAGCCTTGTCTCGGTACTTGGAGATTGCCTCTGCATGCTCCACCTCCTCGACCCCTTTCACGACCAAGCGCTCTCCCTCCGTGAGAGCAAGGGATCAATGACTTTCACGGAAGTCCCGCCTCTGCGGTACCATGGCACTACCATGCCCATGGCACTACTATCCGTCGCCTCGCCTCTGAATCCCTTTTCTTCACAATCAGTAGATATGTCTCTGTGGCACTCCTCTGAGTCCACCTCAATTCTGACTGATGCTTGATTTTGGGTAGCTAAGTCCCTCGGCACTCGTCGTCGCTTCCTCGCCCCTTTCGACCTCCTGCTTCAACACCTCTGTGTTCTCCAAGCAGTCTGTTTGGTCGATGGAAAGACAGACTGCAACTCCCATGCATGGCCTCTGCCATCACGTTGTAGGGTTTGCACCGATTCTGTTCTCCTTAGCTTCCTTAGTAGCAACGTTCGCTTACTCGGCCTTGTCCTCTAACTTGCCGGGCTCCCTTAAGCGAATATGAACTCTGGAGCAGTCCAACTCTCCAGCTGCTTCGATCATACCTCTGCATGATCAAGTTCCTCCCATGGAACTCACTGGTACTTGTATTCGAACTTTTCCCTTGGTGAAACCCAGCCCCCATATGCTGATGACCAAGGTTTTCATCCGAAGCAAAATTCGATGCACGCACGAAAGACCCGCCTCTGCGGTACCATGGCCTTCACTCCTTGAATCCATAGCCCTTCTTGCCGTCATGTTGTTCACCGAAGTGGAGCTCCCAGTAGCTCCCAGTAGCTCCCGATCATACCTCCATATGATCTAGTCCCTCCCGGGACTATGTCGTGTGTGTCGCATTGCCACGAACTGTTCCACCACGATCCGCTGCACCATGTCGCCTCCTGGTGACATCTCCATTGCATTCTGATCCTTGTGGAATAAACTCGAATTGTGAACCCTCCATGTGTGGCCTCTACCAATACATCGCAGGGTCTCCTTCACCTTCGATTTTGTTCACTCCTTTGGCAATCGACCTTCATCCACCCACTCTTGGGTCACACCTAGATGAAGCACCACTCTAGGACAGTCCGTCGCCTAGTAGCTCCCGAAGTCCACCAACTTCATTGTAATTTGTGCACCATTGTCTGGATCCTGGGCCTCTGCCCCTACCAGCACAATCTCCGCTGCGCACCGCTTCCTTCATAGCAACTCGAATGGCAACACTGTGGCATATTCTTCAAGAGTACCCGCCTCTGCGTCCTCTTGCCCCGTGCTAAGGCCTTCTGAACCCAACTTCGCCTCCGCAAATTGAGTCGCCTTAGTTCCTCCATCAAATGCTTCTCCGAGATAAGGTGCATGTGCCCCGAAGCTCCCTTCGTCTTTGGCACCATGCAAGATGAGTCCGCTCCGTCAGAATGAAGGACCCATGGAACAACATGATCCTACTATTGCCTCTGCAAGAGTTCATGTCCTTGACCTCTGTCTAAGGAAAGCACTGTGCCTCTGCTCCACGTTCCAACTTCTATGCTGGCTCCCTTCATGCGGCTTGGGTACTTCGCCAAGTTACACCCAAGTTGCTCCGCTCCTCGTTTTTTCATTGAGTCGATGGTGGCCCTCGTGCCCACCATTCCACGGGTCAGCCCTCCCTTGAGTCCGATCTCCACATCGACTCCAAGTGTGCCTTCATTTAAGTTGCTTTAGGTCGCTCCCCCACTTGATCTCGCAATGCATCCACCAATGCATTCTCTCGAGCGAGATCATGCGACAACTCCTCGCCGCTTGCTCAGTCCATCGAGCTTCGTGGAGTTGTTGTTTGTTGAGGTACTCCTCCTCAACATGTGAGGTCCGTCTCACATGATTCTCCCTCTGGAGAGCCGGGACTTATCCCACCTAGATAACTATCCCGTTGGAGCAACATCTCTCTTCGTTTCGGAGACCACCATCCTCTTGGACTACTCCGATCTGCTGAACAAACTGTGCACTGTTCTGCCTCCTGCAAACGCACTTGCTAGATTGCAACTCCATGTCAATACAGCCCTCGCTGCACCCCTCAAGGCCTAGCAACATGCTGAACTCGTTGCACACTTTAGCCTCCGACGGACGTATCCTTCAAATGCCGAAGAGAAAGTTTCAATGCTCCATGGCGCCGAGTTTCGGTCGCCTTGGGATGGCCACGAACATTCCGTCGTCCACATATAAGCCCATGCATGAGTACCAAATTCTTCGAGTTAGCAATTCCCCTCACCTCTGTGAGCTTTGCATAACTCTTTTGGTCGTTGAGCAACTCATTCCACCTTGCATGGTCTCATTCTTGCCAAGCGCCTCGCTTGCCTAGAGCACCGTCAAGTATAGTTGCCAACGTTGAGCCGTAGCTCAAACTCAGCCATCCCAACCTTTGTGCGCTCCAAATTCTTCCAAGCTTACCTGTTCTCGTGGTGCCTCTTGCGCGAAGGGTTGGCCATTCCTCTGAATGCCAATCTCAGATGCCCGCTCCTCTGAGCGACTCTTTTCCCTATATCTCCATGCCCGTTTTCCCTCAAACGGTCGCGCGTGTGCTGACTGCCCTCAACGCAGCCACGCTAGGTCCCCCACGTTTGCATGTCAAGTGTTTCTATGAGTGCTTGTCCCGCTCTGATACCATATGACACGGACTTAGCTGGATTTGCCTAAGTCGTGCGGCACCCTTGCGTGTCCGTCCGCAAAGGTCAGCCTCCCTGAAGCCTCCCATTGTCCCTTAGGACCAACAAAAGAGAGAACGGGTTAGAGAGAACGCCTCAATCGGGATCCACAAGCAAACATCTCCGAAAAACACTTCATAGACAATGCAAATTACAAACAGACTTTACAAGCTCTGAACAGTGGCACAACAAAAGGTAAAATGGTCCATTACAGACCGAAAAGCTCTCGCACGTGTCCACATGACACAACCTTTATTTACAAGCCTAAAGAGGCCACCAACCCAACTAAAATGGGACTATTATGCCTTCGGCCGCCCCTCTACATGTTGTACAAGGCATGAACATGCCAAAAGACACGGACATACATAAGCATTACGTCAAACACCCTGTTTCGAAGTTTGTCCGTGACAAAGCGGTGCCGCTCTGCATTTGCATCAGCACCGACACAGATGTCGAGTTGTCACGAACAAAGTTGTAAATGAAGTGGTTGATGTAATGCTCATATATGTCCGTGCCTTTTGATTTTGTTCATGCTTTGCACAGCATGTAAAGAGCTGGTCGTAGTGTCACGGACTTAGCCGGAATTGCCTAAGTCGTGAGGCATTCTTGCGGTAAAGTCATGGACTTAGCTAAAGTTGCCTAAGTCGTGAAGCACCCTTGCACCAACTCCTCGGACTTAGCTTGGGATTACCTAAGTCATGAGGCGCCCTTGCGACATATGCATCCGCAAAGGGTCAGCCAAGTTGTAACCTCGTACAGGTCTCGAAGGACCTATAAAACAGAAAGTTGATTAGATTGTAAATGAGCGATGAGCAAGTCCCGACGTCTCGCGAAGAGAGAAGCTTTACAAGCAATTCAGCGAGCACCTTGAGTGCAAGAGAAAAAAGAGAGGAAGGAGAAAACAAGGACTTTAGAAGGTAGAACGAACAGTTGCAAGTCCACAAACAACTGCTCACCGAGTGCCGAGTGCGAAGGCAAGTTCCCGTCAAGTTAACGTGCGAACTTGTGAAGATTGTTCAACGCCCAACACTATACCAAAGCCCCATCCAGCCCTGTGCCACCCGGGGGGTTCCAGGGTGCTAAGATGGCTAACATTTTGCGTGTTGCTGCAGTCTGCAGAAAACAAGCCATTGGCACACGAAAACGGAGCCATTTTAGGGTAATTTTGCCCGGTGTGGTGAGCGGTCACACTATGGCGCTGCAACTTGTTCGAACATGCATTTTTACAAGCAAAAACACACAACCAAGGCAAAACATGCTGCCAAGCATCAGTACATGTATGCAAAAGCGACGAACGGTTTGTTGAACGAAGTTGTTGCGATTGTGTGATGACCATTCGTGACATTCTCCCCCACTTAAATTCACAACGCTTGTTGGTAGTTGTTGACGACTGCTTCTTCATGTCGTAGGGCATCTTCAAGCTCCCAACTAGCTTCGGTTCGGGGAAACTTTTGTCACTTCACCAAGTACTCAGTCTGCTCAGTTCTATTAGGTAGCTTTATCTTGCGATCTGCTAAAATGGTTTCAACTCGCTTCTCGTAGGAGGCTCTCGTGAGGGGTAACCGAGTTGGAACACTTCGGAAAGCATCTTGCGGATCTGAGTGGTAGGCTTTCAAGTTACTAGTGGGAAAAACATTGCGAATTTTGAGCCACGCCGGTAGCTGTAACTTGTAGGAGATGTTGCCCACCCTATTGATAATTGGGAAGGGCCCTTCATACTTACGCATCAATCCTTTGTGTACTTTGTGTCTAAAGAATTGGAGTGATGCTGGTTGAAGCTTCACCAACACCAAATCGCTGATTTTGAACTCTTGCGATCGCCTTCCTAAGTCTGCCCACTTCTTTATCCTTTTGGCCGCCTTCTCCAAGTAAGCCCGCACAATATCTGCATTTCGGTGCCATTTTTTTGCAAAGTAATATGCTGACAAACTACTCCCAGTATACCCGATAGCCAAGGTACGAGGAGTCGACGGTTGTTGTCCTATAATGATCTCGAAGGGGCTCTTGTTAGACGCAGAGTTCCGCTGCAAGTTGTAAGAGAATTGGACACTCAATCTCGTTGGTTGGCACTAATGTAGTGTCGAAAATATTGCTCAAGGAATGAGTATCCTTTCGATTTAACCATCTGTCTAGAGGTGGAGACTTGTGGAGAAGTATAACTTAGACCCCAACAATTTGAATACCTCGGTCCAGAATCGTCCTAGGAACTGAGCATCTCAATCATTGATGATATTGTGCGGGACTCCCCAATACTTCCTCTAACTCGTCTTCTCTTTTACAGGTCCTTAAGGGACCATAGGAGGTTTCGGGAATGCCGACCCTTGGCGGATGGACACGTAAGGGTGCCGCATGACTTGGGCCAAACTAGCTAAGTTCGTTACAATGGTATCAGAGCGGGACAAGCACACTTAAAAACACTTTGCATACAGGGACCTATCGAGGTTGCGTTGAGGGTAGCCAGCACGCGCAACCGTTTAGAGGAAACGAGCATTAAGGTGTAAGAAAGGAGTCGCTCAGAGAAGCGGGCATCTGAGATTGGCACTCGAAGGAATGGCCAACCCTTCGTGCGAGAAGCACTACGAGGACAAGCGAGATAGGAAGAACATATAGTACATAAAGGTTGGGATAGCTGAGTTCAAGCTATGGCTCGATGTTGGCAACCAAACTTGACAGTGCTCAAGGCAAGCAGGGCACTTGGTAAAGGATAAGACCGTACAAAGTGGGATGGATTGCTCAGCGATCGAAAGAGTTGTGCAAAGCTCACAGACGCGAGGGAAATTGCTAACTCGAAGAATTCGATACTCATGTAAGGGCTTGTACGCGAACGATGGATTGTTCGTGGCCATCCCAAGGTGATCGAAACTCGACGCCATGGAGCATTAAAACTTTCTCTTCAGCGTGGGAAGGATACGTCCATAGGAGGCTGAAGTGTGTAACGACTTCAGCATGTTGTTAGGCCTTGAGGGGTGCAAAGGGAGTTGTATTGGCGAAGTGTCACAATCTAGCAAGTGCATTTGCGAGGGCAGAATAATACATAGTTTGTTCAGCAAAGCAAAGTAGTCTAAGGGGATGGTGGTCTCTGAAACTATTAGAGGGAGGGATGCAAAGAGAGAAGTTGCTCCAACGGAACAGATATCCAGGAGGATAAGTCCTAATTCTCCAGAGGAAGAATCATGTCCTAATTCTCAAGACAACAACTCCACAAAGCTCAACGGACCGAGCAAGCAACAAGGAGTCGTCGCATAATCTCGCAGGAGGTAATGCATCAATGGACGTATTGTGAGATCAAGTGGGGGAGCGACCCAAGGCAACACCAAATGAAGAAACACTTGGAGCCAATATGGAGACCGGACTCAACGGAGGGCTAACCTGTGGAATAGTGGGCGCAAGGGCCACCATCAACTTAATGCAAATCGAGAAGCAGAGCAACTTAGGCATAACTTGGTGAAGTGCCCAAGTCGTATAAATAGAGTCAACATAGAAGACGGAATATGGAGCGGAAGCACAAAGCTTTTCTTGGACAGAGGTTAAAGACATGAACTCTTGTAGAGGCAAGAGCAGGATTACACCATTCCATAGTGTCACGAATAGTCGTTGTGCACCCGCAACAACTTCGTTCAACGAACCGTTCATCATTTTTGCATACTTATACAGATGCTTGACAATATGTTTTGCCTTGGTTTTGTGTGTTTTTGCTTATAAAAATATAAGCTCGAACAGGTTGCAGCACTGCAATGCGACCGCTCACTGTGCCGAGCAAAACTACCCTAAAATGGCTCCGTTTTTGCGTGCCACGGCCTGTTTTCTACAGACCGCAGCTGCAAGCGAAACGTCAGCCATCTCAGCACCTAGAACCCCCCGGGTTGCACTAGGAGAGATGGGGCTTCGGGGTAGTTTCGAGCATTAAACACTCTTCATAAGTTCGCACGTTAACTTAACGGGAACTTGCTTTCACGCCTGACACCTAGTGAACACTTCACTGCTTCCTTCCCTCTTAATGAGACGTCGGGACTTGTCTGCCACTCATTTTCAAACTAATCAACTTGCTGTTTTACAAGTTCTTCAGGACCTGCACGTTGACCCTTTGTGGACGCGTATATCGCAAGGATGCCTTATGACTTAGGCAATCCCAGCTAAGTCTGAGAAGTTGGCGAAATGGTGCTTCACAACTTAGGAAACTCCAGCTAAGTCTGTGACAATTGCCGTAAGGGTGCCTCACGACTTAGGCAATTCCAATTAAGTCTGTGACAATGGGTCTCTCATTCTGATGGAGCGAACTCATCCTGCATGGTGCCAAAGACGAAGGGAGCTTCGAGGCATATGCATCTTATCTCGACGAAACATTTGACGAAGGAACTAAGGTGATTCAACTTGCGGAGGCGAAGTTGAGGTCAGAAGGCCTTGGCACGGGACAAGAGGATGTGGAGGTGGGTACTTTTGAAGAATATGTTGTAGTGTTGCCATTCGAGTTGCCGCGAAGGAAGCGGTGTGTAGCGAAGATTGTGCTAGGGGGGTCAGAGGCCCAGAATCCAAACAATGGTGCACCAATTTCAGCGAAGTCAGTGGACTTCGAGAGCTACTAGGCGACGAACTGTCTTAGAGTTGTGCTTTGTCCATATATGACCCTAGAGTGGGTGGACGAAGGTCGATTTCTGAAGGAGCGAACACAATCGGAGGTGACAGAAGCCACACATGGAGAGATTGTAGTCCAAGTTCATCCCACAATGATTAGAATACAATGAAGATATCACCAGGAGGCGATACGGTGCAACGAATCGTAGTGGAACAGTTCGAGGCAATGCAACACACACGGGACAAGTCCCGTGAGGGACTGGGTCATATAGAGGTATCATTGGGAGCTACTAGGAGCTCCACTTCAGTGAACAACACAACGACAAGAAGGGCTATAGATTTAAGGATATAGGAGTTGGTCATCAACATATAGGGGTTGTGTACCATCGAGGGGGAATTTAGAGTGCATGAATCAATGAATCCCATAGGGGGGACTTGATCATACAGAGGTATGATCGGAGCGACTAGAGAGTGAGACTGCTCCAGAGTAAGCGAACATTGTCATTAAAGAAGACAAGGCCGAGTAAGCGAACGTTACTATTAAAGAAGCTAAGGAGAATAAAATTGATGCGAGCCTTGTAATATAATGGCGAAGGCCATGCATGGGAGTTGCAGTCTGCCTTTCCATCGACCAAGGGGAACTACTCAAAAAACACAAAGGTGTTGAAGCAAGTGGTCGAAAGGGACAATGAAGCGACAATGAGTCCAGAGGGACTCAACTATCCAAAACCAAGCATTGGTTAGAATAGAGGTGAACTCGGAGAAGTGCCACAATGGAGAATCTATCGATCACGAAGGGACGCAAATGAGAGGCGACGAATAATGCGAGGCGATGGATAGTAGGGCTATAGGCATAGCAATGCCATGATACTGTAGAGGCGAGACTTCCATGGAGTCATTGATCCTTTGCTCTCATGGAGGGAGAGCGCCTGGTTATGAAATGGGTCAAGAAGGTGGAGAATACAACGGCAAACTCTAAGTATCGAGACAAGACTGAAGGGCAGAGGCTAGAGAACTTCGTAAGATCGGTGTCAACGAGCTTCTTATCAAGATAGCCGAAAGTGGAGGACTTCAAATCGATGCAAAAGTGCTTCACCAAGGAACGAAGCAAGTAGTACGCAGTGCTATACCTTTGCAACTCAAAGGAGTAGACGACAAAGATGATGAAGAAGATGGTACAATCCTAGAGGCGACCAAAACTATTAGAGACTTGCTCCAAGTCGAGACAAAAAATTTACTCCTTTTGGGCAAAACTTCTTGCATTCTAGAAGTTTGATGGCAATGAGAAGGCAAATCACAGAAGCTAACTCAACACAAGAAGTGCGAACACTTCAAGTACTCCAAAAGTGTGAGTAAAGAGCAGACGAAAGCTAATAACCAACTCAATGCATGGAGTACAACCCTCGAGGAGGCGAACAAATTCGAGTAACATTTACCTTCTCAACTCTTAAAAGAATGGGCGAAATTGAGTACCCCAATTCTCTTATTTGTCCAGCAGAGGAGCTTTGCACAAGTTTAAAAACCCTTCAAATAAACTTAATAGAAGACAATAGTTATCAAATCCTCACCAATTGTGACTGGTACTACAGAGAGTAGACTGTACGTTTCATTTCCCAACAGAATGTCAATCAAAAGCGAAAATGATGCGAACCTACTTGGAAGTAAAAACTGAGTGGAAGAAGAATCAATGGGCAAATTTTGTGGAGGAAGGACCCCAAAAACTTCAAAGCCTACGAGGCGATGCTCGTTAAAGTTCCAACAGACATCCACCCAGTTCAAGCAACATGAGGCGTTTGAGAGACTGGCGCATAATAAGAAAGGTCTTTTCCTTCATCTAAGGATCTATAGGAACCAATAAGGATCAACACAACTCAGCTGACCACACACCTGAGTCAAAGTCATTAACGAGTTGAAGCAACATAGTGGATCAAAGTTCGATTACTCAACAACAACGGTGAAGAGCAGTTAGGAGCCAAAAGGTGCGTTGCAACTTAGAGCAAAAGATTGAAGACTCAGCAAAGACGATGAGATATAGCGTTTGCAAAGGTTTCAACGAGGACGTCAAAGGAATAAGTGGGGGAGAATATCATGAACAAAGTTGTAAACAGAGTATTTGATGTAATGCTCATATATGTCCGTGTCTTTTGGTTTTGTTCATGCTTTGCACAGTATGTAAAGGGCTGGCAATAAGCTTGGTAATCCCATTTTAATTGGCTTTCATGATCGCTTTTGGCTTGTAAACGAAAGTTGTGTCATGTGCAGTGATTTAAAAAGCGCTAGGCGCCAAGGTCCACAAACGCCCAAGGCGCTAGGCGCTCGCCCAGGCGCTCACCTGAGCGAAGCGAGGCGCTAAAATATAAAAATATATAATATAATTAATAATTTCAAATAAATAAAAATTAACAACATTAAAATCAAAATAATATATTATTAATCTATTAACATAAAATTAATCATTTCAAAATTCAAATAAACTTAATATTAAGAGTATACTGTATACTGAGCCTGATGGAGAAACGAGGAAGCAGCGACGAGCGACGACAGCAGCAGCGGCGAGCGACGACGACAGCAGCGGCGAGCGACGACGACAGCAGCGGCGAGCGGCGACAGCGGCAGCGGGAAAGGGAAAGGGAGCGGAAGGCACGAGCAGCGGGAGGGCTAGCGGGAGGCGCAAGCAGCGGGAGGGCTAGCGGGAGGCGCAAGCAGCGGGAGGGCTCGAGGGAGGCGCGAGCAGCGGGAAGGCTCGCGGGAGGGCTCGCAGGAGGCGCGAGCAGCGAGAGGGCTCGCGGGAGGCGCGAGCAGCGGGAGGGCTCGCGGGAGGCGCGAGCAACGAGAAGGCTCGCGGGAGGCGCGAGCAGCGGGAAGGCTCGCGGGAGGCGCGAGCAGCGACAGCGGCGAGCAGCGGTAGCGGGAGCAGGAGCGACGAGCAGCGAGATCACGATCGGGATCGGGATCGGCAGCGGCAGCAGGTTAGGGTTAGGTAAGAGTTAGGGTTGGGGTTATATCAGTTTAGTTGGTTCGATTGAACCAACTAACAATCGAACCAGGACCGAACCAGACCTAAAATTCTGGTTCGGTCGCCTTGGTTTACCCAGGCGCTCGCCCGAAGCGCCCAGCGCCTGGGCTCGGGCGAGCGCCCAGGCGGCGCCTGTTTGAAGCGCGCCGCCTGGGACATTAGCGAGGCGCTCGAGCCTCGCCTCGCCTCGCCCGAGCGCCTAGGCGAGCGCCCGAGCGCCTTTTTCAATCACTGGTCATGTGGGCACTTTTTGAGCATTTCAATCTATAGTGGATAATCTTAGACCCTTTGTTGTGCAACCATTCAGAGCTTGCGGAGGTCTATGTTAGTAATTTGCATTGACTATCATGTGTTTGCTGAAATGGTTGCTTATAGATCCCGAGTGAAACACTTCCTCTAACCTGTCTTCTCTTTTGCAGGTCCTTAAGGAACCATAGGAGGCTTCAAGGAGGTTGACCCTTGGCGAATAGACACGCAAGGGTGCCACACAACTTAGGCAAAATCAGCTAAGTTCGTGACAGAGTGGCGAAAGGGCCGCTCACTACGTCGGTGTCAACGCAGTTGTCGAGCGATAAAAGGGCCGCTTTGTCACGGACTTAGCTAGAATTGCCTAAGCCGTGAGGCACCCTTGCAGCAAAGACGCAAACTTAGCTTGAGTTGCCTAAATCGCGAAGCACCCTTGCACCAACTTCTCGGACTTAGTTGGAATTGCCTAAGTCGTGATGCGCCCTTGCGATATGCATCCACAAAGGGTCAACCAATTTGCAACCTCACTCAGGTCCCGAAGGACCTATAAAAGAGAAAGTTGATTAGTTCGAAAATGAACGACGGACAAGTCCCGACATCTCGCGGAAAGGTAAGCTTTACAAGCAATTCAGCGAGCACCTTGCATGCATAAGAGAAAATAGGAAGAGGAAAACAAGGACTTTAGAAGGTAGAACAAACAGTTGCAAGAACACAAACAACTATTCACCAGGTGCCGAGCGCAAAGGCAAGTTTTCATCAAGATAACGTGCGAACTTATGAAGATTGTTCAACGCCTGACAATATACCGAAGTCCCATCCAGCCCTGTGCCACCTGCGGGGTTCTAGGGTGCTGAGATAGCTGACGTTTTGTGTGCAGCTGCGGTTTGCAGAAAACAAGCCATGGCACATGAAAACGGAGCCATTTTAGGGCAATTCAGCTCGGCGCGGTGAGCATTCGCACTACAACGTTGCAACCTGTTCGAACATGCATTTCTACAAGTAAAAACACATAAAACCAAGGCATAACATGTTGTCATGTCTCTATACAAGCATGCAAAAGCGACGAACGGTTCGTTGAACGAAGTCGTTACGGGTGCGCGACAACCGTCCGTGATGTTCTCCCCCACTTAAACTGTTGACGCCCTCGTCGACGCTTATTGGTAGTTGTTGATGACTACTTCTTTATGTCGTAGGGCATCGTCGAGCTCCCAACTAACTTCGGTTCAGGGAAGCTTTCGCCACTTCACCAAGTACTCGGTCTGCTCAACTCCATTGGGTAGCTTTATCTTGCGATCCACTAAAATGATTTCAACTTGCTTTTCGTAGGAGGCTCTGGTAGGGGGTAGCTGAATTGGAACACTTCAGGAAGCATCTTGCGGATCTGAGTGGTAGGCTTTCAAGTTGCTGGCATGAAAAACATTGTGAATTTTGAGCCACACCGACAGCTGCAACTTGTAGGAGACGTTGCCCGCCCTACTGATAATTGGAAAGGGCCCTTCATACTTGCGTACCAATCCTTTGTGTACTTTGTTCCTAAAGAATTGGAGTGATGTTAGTTGGAGCTTTACCAACACCAAATCACCGACTTTGAACTCATGCCGCCTTCCCATGTCTATTCACTTCTTCATCCTTTTGGTCGCCTTCTCTAAGTAAGCCCGCGCAATATCTGCATTTCGGTGCCATTCTTTTGCAAAGTGATATGCTGACGGACTACTCCCAGTATACCCAATAGCCAAGGTGTGAGGAGTTGACGGTTGTTGTCCTATAATGATCTCGAAGGGACTCTTATTGGATGAAGAGCTCCATTGCAAATTGTAGGAGAATTGGGCTATGTCCAATAGCCTCACCCATTCTCATTGGTGGCACTCACGTAGTGCCAAAGATATTGCTCAAGGAGCAAGTTTATCCTTTCAGTTTGGCTCGATCTAGAATCATCCCAGGAACTGAGCGTCTCGATCACTAATAATATTGTACGGGACTCCCCAATACTTCACCACATTCTTCATCATCAGCTTGGTCGTCTCCTCTGCTGAAAAGTGTAGGGGTGCAGTAATGAAAGTTACATACTTTAAAAATCGATCGACCACCACGAGTATCGATCCAAGTCCCCCTACTACCGGCAAGCTTGATATGAAGTCCAAGGAAATGCTCTCCCACGACCTTTATGGTATAAGCAACAACTCTAAAAGTCCCACCGGCTTCTGCTACTCCACCTTGTCTTATTGGCAAGTGAGGCATGTTCAAACATATTCCTCCACATCAGTCCCCATCTTCGGCCAGTAGAAGGCCCTCTCTACGAGAGTCAAGGTTCTATGAATACCCGGATGTCCAGCCCAAAGGGAATCGTGACACTTCTTAAGAGTTCACGCCTCAAATTGTCCACTCAAGGAACATAAACTCTATTCCCTTTTGTGTAAACGAGTTCCTTCTGGACCCAAAATCGTCGTGTCTTGCCTTCTTTGATGAGCTGCATCATGGTTACTGCTTGGGGATCCATATGCAATCCATCCCTGATCCTGGAAAGGAAGTTAGAGTGCAACCGACTTGCTTAACCTCTGCCCTCCAATTGTATAGCATTCACTCGCTCCACTTTCCGGCTCAATGCATCGGCCACGACATTTGCTTTTCCGTGCTTGTACTCCATTGTCATATCAAACTCAGCCAAGAAGTCCTGCCATCATGCTTGCTTTGAGGAGAGTTTCTTTTGAGTTTAAAAATAGCTCAAAGCGATGTTGTCTGTCCTCAGCACAAATCGCGATCCGAGAAGGTAGTGCTGCCAAACTTGTAAACAATGGACCACTGCTGTCATCTCCTTCTCGTGCACCGAATATCATCACTCGGTCTCGTTGAGTTTGTGGCTCTCGTAGGTCACCAGGTGACCCTCCTGTATGAGTACTCCACTAATAGCGAAGTCTAAAGCATATGTATGAACTTCAAAGGGCTCCCCATAATCCAACAATTTGAGCATTGGTTCTTCCAACATAGCAACCTTCAGATCTTGGAATGCAGCTTCACATTTGTCAAACCACCTCCAAGGCTGCTCCTTCAGCAACTCATCAGTGGAGTTGCATGCTTCGAATACCCCGCTATGAAGCATCGATAGTAGTTAACGAAACCAAGGAAGGATCTCAGCTCCGACACCTTCTTTGGAGTTCGCCATTCCACAACAGCTTGCATCTTTGATTTGTTCATCCGAGTGAAGCCATCCCCAATTTGATGCCCCAAGAATAAGATCTTTGTTTTAGCAAAATAGCACTTCACCCTTTTCACGAACAAAGTGTTCTCCTTGAGAACCTTGAAAATTGTCCGAAGGTATTTGAGCAAAGTAGACAACGATATCATCCAAGTAGACGACGATATCGTCCAAGTAGATGACTACAAACTTATCCAAATACTCCTTGAATAGTTGGTTCATAAGAGTGCAGAATGTGGCCGGAGCGTTGGTTAAGCCAAAAGACATCACCAAGAACTCAAATGCTTCGTACCTGGTCATGCAAGTAGTCTTCGCTTCGTCGCCTTGAACAATGCGCACCTATCAGTACCCCGACTGAAGGTCGAGTTTGGAGAAATACTTTGCTTTGCCCAATTGGTTGAACAAGTCCGTGATAAGCGGGATGGGATACTTGTTCTTCACCGTCACCTTGTTGAGGGCTCGATAGTCCCATCTTGTTTCTTTTGGAAGAGAACTAGAGCTTCGAATAGTGATTTGGAACTACGGATGAGACCACCACTTAGCAGTTCATCTAACTGCTTTCTGAGCTCTGCCAACTCAGGAGGGGGCATGCAGTATGGTGGTCTCGCTGGAGGCTTCACTCCTGTCTCCAGCTCGATAT
This sequence comes from Musa acuminata AAA Group, assembly GCF_036884655.1. Taxonomy (NCBI): domain Eukaryota; kingdom Viridiplantae; phylum Streptophyta; class Magnoliopsida; order Zingiberales; family Musaceae; genus Musa; species Musa acuminata. The sequence goes on from NC_088335.1 coordinate 39,954,532, forward strand.
GATGATTCATGCCTCTGCGTGGCGGCAGAGTCTTCGGCAACTCAAGAGGTATGACATCTGTAAACTCCGTCAGGACGTTAGCCACCATAGCATGTTCCTGATTGGCCTCCTCGTGGAGTGGCTCTAGCTTCACAATAGCCACGAATGTCAATTCGCCTTTTCGTACCCCTTTCTTCAGTTGTAATGTCGATATTTGTTGGGGTTCCCTGGTTCCTCTTCGAGAAATGGGAACCACACAAAGGTCGTCACCTCCCAACATATATAGGGAGTTTATGAATGGCATTGGCATCAACTTCGCCGTGTGCAAGAACTCCATTCCAAGAATCACTTGGAAGTCATCCAGTGGCACCGCCATCATGTTTGTGCTCCCGCTCCATGTTTCGATCTTGATGGGAACTCCCTTTGCCAACCCGAAGATTCACTTGGCCTCCGAGTTCACTGCCTTCATCCGACTTGGGTTCTTCTCCAAGATCAGCCCAAGTCGCTTTGCTTCTCGGTCGGCAATAAAGTTGTGGGTAGCGCCCGTGTCTACCATTGCACGGGTCGTTTGGCCATTGAGCTTCATGTCTACATACATCAGCTCGTTGCTTCCTGCTTTTTGTGGCTTTGCCTTTATGTTCTCCCCCACTTGACCTCGCATAGGGTTCAACAAACGCATTGCTTCTATTCGGGGTCCTTACAACTCCTCATCATTGCTACTGGATTCTGAACTACTTGAACTGAGAGCGACGGCTTTGCCCTTATCTGATTTGGGGGGATGGATGGAAGCTGTTAAAGCATTGAGTGCCTATTTCTGTGGGCACTCTCTCACCATGTGCGACCCTCCGCACAAGAAGCATCCGCTAGGTTTTGGGGCCTTGCCTTTTGAGCTTGGCCCTTTGTGGGAGTTCTTCTTCCTTTGCTCACCCCCGGGCTCCTTCCCTCGAGAGTATTTTGGAGGGAGATTTTCTAAAGATTGTTTCCTTTTTCCTACGTCCTAAGAGGACAAAGTCGGTGAGCCTTTCTGCGACCGTAATTGCCCCGATCACATCGGTGACATTCCTTCGATGCAGTTCTTGTTGAGCCCATGGCTTCAAACCATCAAGGAAGCTAAACAGTTTTCCCTTCTCAGACATGTCCTGTATGTCCAGCATTAGTGCAGAAAATTACTTCACGTAGTCTCGAATGGAAGTACTTTGGTGGAGTTGTCTTAGTTTCCTCCTTGCGACGAACTCTGTGTTCTTGAGTAGGAACTGAGTTCTCAACTCCCGCTTCAAGTCCTCCCATGTGTCCACCCAACACCGACCTTGTTGGATCTCCTCCCAACGGGTTCGCTATCAAAATTTTGCATCCTCATTCAAATACATGGTTGCTATCAAAACTTTGGTTTCTTCATAATCAGGCCTCGTAGCTCGAAATTATTGTTTCATGTCGAACAGGAAATTCTCGAGCTCTTTAGCATCTCTGGCACCTCCATAACAATGTGGCTCAGGTGCTCTCAAGTTTTGTGGCGACGTAACACGAGTGTTGCTTCCTCCCACATTCATTGCCCTTATGAGCATGGTCACCCTGGAAGTGAGTTCCGCCACGACTTCGAGCAAATGTTGCACGGAGTCTTTGGTGTCGTCTGATAGTCGATCGACTAGGGCCTCAACCTTATCTATCCGGGATTCAGCTTCTTACGAGCTCTCTAACCCAAGAAGCCTTCATTGGCCATGGTAGAGTTCCTCCAAGCTCTCTTCAAGAACATCCAAGCGGGTTTCCACCGCTGTGAGTCTCTCCTTATGGCTCTTTTTTCCGATTAGCGCTTCAAATTGCGCCTCCTTTGCTCGCGGAAAGTATCCAACTTCTCGCTCATCATGTTCGCTGTCGCGCTCCTCCTGAGCGGCTCCAACAGCATGAGAGTGAGTATGCACTTGTAGTCCACCTGCGACTGCTTGGGGCAAGGGTCCAGCTTGCCCCGTCTTGCTTGATTCGCCACGATGCTTTCCCATAGCGAGACTGTAAAGTTCCTTCGCTGCTTACTCAAATTGCTTGCCCGCTTTGATACCACAATGTCACGGACTTAGCTAGAATTACTTAAGTCATGAGGCACCATTGCGGCAAAGACGCGAACTTAGCTTGAGTTGCGTAAGTCACGAAGCACCTTTGCACCAACTTCTCGGACTTAGCTGAGATTGCTAAGTCGTGATGCGCCCTTGCGATATGCGTCCACAAAGGGTCAGCCAATTTGCAACCTCTCTCAGGTCTCAAAGGACCTTTAAAAGAGAAAGTTGATTAGTTCAAAAACGAGCAGCGGACAAGTCCTAACATCTTTAGAAGATAGAACGAACAGTTGCAAGTCCACAAACAAATGCTCACCGGGTACCGGACGCGAAGGCAAGTTCCCGTCAAGATAACGTGCGAACTTGTGAAGATTGTTCAACACCCAACAATATACCGAAGCTCCATCCAGCCCTGTTGCACCTAGGGGATTTCAGGGTGCTGAGATGGCTGACGTTTTGTGTGCAACTGCGGCTTGCAGAAAAACAAGCTGTGGCACGCGAAAACGAAACCATTTTGGGGCAGTTCGACCCGGTGAGACGAGCGATCGCACTATAGCGTTGCAGCCTGTTCGAACATGCATTTCTACAAGCAAAAACACATAAAACCAAGGCAAAACAGGCTATCATGCCTCTGTATAAGCATGCAAAAGCAACGAACGATTCGTTGAATGAAGTTGTTGCAGGTGCGCGACGATCGTTCGTGTCAGCTTGGCATCTACATTGGCACTGACACAAATGCAGAGCGATGCCACTCGACAATTGCGTCGACACCAACACATATGCAGAGTGGCGAAAGGGTCGCTCAGCAACTACTTCAGCGTTGATGCAGATACAAGCGGCTCTCATCTCTCATCGTTGCTCTCCTCATCCACAGCAGTCACGCGCAGCCTCCAGCGGCCCTCATCTCTCATCTGTCATCTGCCACCGCCGACACCGTCCGCAATCACCAAATGGAACGTTAAAATTACTTTTTTGCCTATTATTTTCGTGTTTCCGTCGGTAAAACCGACGACATTAGGATAAATGGACCTAGATATTTCACTTTCATAAATATAGGTATTCTAATATAAATTTTTTTAAGTTTAGGGTCCAAGATACTAAGGAAGTCTAACTACAAGGGGTAATTTATAATTAGCCCTCATCGAGATCATAGAGGAGCATCCTACCAATTATACTAAGGTACGCCCTCATAAAAGATGCTAGAAATAGCAAAAGGCAAAGATTTCTAGTAAAAGGCAAAGATGACCAAGGCAGGGGTCTCTAGAAAATGCTTGTTTTATCAAAATTATTTGGTCAGTCAGTTCAGCAAGCCAGATGGTATCAAGAATGCCAAACAAAACTTCACATTCATGTTACTGAAAGTGTGTTTCTTTTTGTGTTTGCTTTTACAGAAACTCTACTTCTTCTTTCTGGCTTCTTTTTTTAACCTTTTCCTTAATATACATATTTCACATACTGAAAGTTGCAGCATTTGCTGCCTTACCTAAAAATTATGAAAATTTGCCTCCTATAACATTTTTAAGATCAAGTTTGATGAGCAAAGTTATTTTTGTAAAATGATAAATTTTAAAGCATTTGCAAATTTTGTAAATTGAAGTAGGAATCACCAAGTTCCTTTCACCAACTTTTTTGATGAATTAACATGTGAAGAATTTGAGATGCTATTCTATGGATGATTCATCACAGAAAAAGAAATCACTTAGGAAGAAACAAATTTGTCCATCAATGGAAACTAATTTTAATCTTTACTTAAAATATGATCATTAAGTACTAAATATCTTGTGAATTAAGATATAATTTTTTAAAAAAAATAGTCAATATGTCTATGGAAATTGCAAAGTTTAATTTAAGTTCATAAATTGGCTAAATCACATCATTCTTTACTGAATAACATAACAAAAGATGTTTACCTTCTCGAAAGATAAGCATTTAACAATTCAACTAAAGTAAAATAATACCTGCCAAAAGAGAATTTCTTGCACAGCATTTGTAGTTGGAACTCCTTCAGGCCACATTGGTATAACCACATAAACTGCAAATGGCTCATTGGCTCTAATTTTGCTGGCAACTTTTAGGGCTAACTCCATCGGTATCAGATTATCAGCACCTGTTGATACTCAGGAGTTTATAACTCTGTTTTGAAATATAGTACAGGCAAAAAATAGATATAATGAAATTGGGCTGTAAAAAATGTTAACAATTCTGTTCGACGCATGTTGGCAGCCACCAAATGCTACCGAGAAAAATTAGTTGGTGCTTACAATTCAATAATTCCTTGATCAAAAATTAAATAAATAATTTAATTAAAAAACAGGAATTCCAAATATAAATGTGCAAAGATCATATTATGAAAGGATGACCTTAAGCACGACATTAAAAAAAATATACTAAAACATTGACTAATAGCAAATAGAAGCATCATGACCATAGCTGTTGCAGACAATTACAATTGTTATACTAGTTTTCACATTTTTCAAACTCCAAAATATCAACAAGTGATTTTCAGATTTAATACCTTACATAACAGAAGTTAAGGTTAACACAAAAACAAATCTGTCACTTACATCTAATAATTCTCTTATTATATTATTCATACACACTACTAATGCTAAAATATAATGTAACACCAGAAACTGCAAAAATATTTATGAAACAAGAACTCACAGATAACATGTATTGTATCTCTGTCAAATCTATTGGACAAAATTTGGATCCTTCTTCGGATATGCAGTCACACAGTATCCCTAGTTTAAAGAGATATATTAGACTAGACAATTCTAGAGTACTTGATGATACCTACAAAAGATTATTCCTTGGGCTTCTTGTCATCCAATGACAAAAAACTGACAGAAGATAGATGGTTGACTTTTGGTTTTGTGATTTTTAGTATCATTAGACGGAGAGTTTAGGGTTCAGGATTTGTTGCTATTTATGAACATGATACCATGCATGGCAGAATTTTGTAGTCTGTCAGTGAATCAACTATCCACAATTATGCACTTCTTGGTGGTTCCACATCATTTTTTCTAACAAAGTAACAAAAAATTGAAAACAATTAGGGTGGTAAAAAGTTTAGGCAGGAAGATGTTAATTGTTATCACTGAAAAATCATAACATCAAGGGATTATCACAAACCTGAATGTTTATAAGATGGCCAACCATATGAAGAACCAAGAAAATACTGATTTTCAATATATATGAAATGTTGGGCAGATCTGATTGCCTTTACATATGCTGTGTGGATGCTCTTATCAATTACCAGATTCTTTCGACAGACAAGATTCTGCAACAGATGATAATAAATGGTATATAAGACCAGAATAATATTTTGGAACTAATATATTATTTTGTAGCACATTGTACAAAACAGGAAATCATATGGCTTTTGTAAAATCAAATCGTGGCTCAAACTGATTCACACGAGGAAACAATGACATATAGCTATATAGTTTGTTAATGCTCCATAACAGAAAATATGCCAGCATATGCATCAAGGCAAAAGAATGACCATTTTTGAAGCTTCTTGGACATTGTCAGGAAAACCTTTTACCGATCCAGAGTCAATGGATCGAAAGACCTGAAAAAGTTAAAAAGTATATCAAAAGTCTTTGAGTATTAACACAAACTTTGCTTGAAGGTATTCACCAGTTTATTAGTGACATACAACCTGTACATGCCATTGTTCAGAATCTTCTTGCTGGGAAACCCATAGACTTGGATCATCATCTGGAACAGAAGGTGAAGGACTAAGTATCCATGAAATTCGTTCAAGTCTTATTAGAGCATCATCGTGCCAGCCGGATGGATTTTTGAAACAAAGACTAAATTCCTGCCATCTTGTTGCCTTCCGCCAGCGCTGCTCAAAATTCTTCAGGATATCATAAACCGCAGGACCTTCAATTTTGCAATGTAAATCATGCCATGGTTGTCTTGGGGCTTTAATTCCTGCCTAACACAGACAAGAAATACAAAAAGCTGATAAATTTACATAAAACCAGTACTGCTGAAGGTCCCTAGAAATATATTGAGCACACATGTTTACTGACCTTCACAAGTAGCTTACCTAGTTTACTGAGTCAAACTAAGGTTAAAATCCTGATCTGATATCAACTCCAATATCTTGTTGGACCAATATATACCAGTATAATGGGGATTCTGACCTATACTGCTTGGTACCACTTTATAAGGTCCATTATTGTTTCTTAATCAAACCAGTAAATATCAGTCAGTATGTATCACTCTTATTCATATTTAAAACCTTGGGTCATATGAAGAGCAATCTTGGGCTTGGCCTTGAGTTCCATCATAAAAATTCGAAAATATGAAAAGAAAAGCTAATAAATTACATAGAACCAACAGAATCTCAAATCTCCTGGAAATCCAATGAGCAAACATGTTTATCTAGGGCTTTTATAGATAGGGTGATGGATTTATACGTCGCAAAAACATGTAAACATGTTTACATATATCACAGACGTCTTACTTTCTATAGCTATAACACTGTAGCCTATATAATTTAAGCAAATTTATCTATTATATATATATGTGAGCCAATATCAAAGAAAAAAAAAAGGCACACACACAACCAAGGAAACTAAATGCAACCAGTTTTAATTCCGATCTATGCTTTACACAGAAATTATCTCCAAGATTAGGTGTTTAGTAACTATAACTTGGACCAGTATGAAGTTTTCCTCAGGAATTCATTTCATCGACCTAAATTTTGTACAAAAACATATGAACAATAATTATAATCATATCATCATTCACCAAAACCAGGTGATATTTATCAGTCCAACCAGTGTCCGGGAAGCAGACCCCCTGATTTCCCATGATACTAAACCAATCCTCCTCTCAACCAATCTTGGTCAAAAACCACCTGAAACCAGTTAGAATTTCTAAAATTTTGTTAAAACCAATTGAGAACCATAATAAGGTCCATGAAAACACACCAAACCCAATCCCTTTGACTTTGAGCACAAGAGCTCTCTCCTCCACCTCCACCCTCCCACCGCCACTGATCAAAATCAAAATCCCTGACTCAAGCACCTTCTAGGATTCTGCACATCACTGGCATGCAATTGTTGGTGATTCCTCCAAGGCATCTAGTGTAAGTCGAGACGGTTATTTTCTTTTTTCCTACTTTTTTCTTCCTTTTTCCAACCAGTACTAATGGTACCAGCATACTCTATTGGTTCAATCCTATTGGCACAGGTACTGATGGTCACAGCATATGCTACTATTCCAATGGTACAGGTACCTGTACCAAAAAGTAGTTCCATGCATTCTGTTATCTATTTTGGAATTATTAACTATGATATCCAAATAGGTATCAAATGATTATTTTGTTCTGAAACCAGTTATGAAGCCAAGATAATGAATAGAGGTGTAAAGTGAATCTCCATTTGGAACATTCCCTTAGTTGCATCCCAACTGCTTTATGACATCAAATATTTGAAATAAAAACATTTATTGACCGGAATTTACTGATCCGTTGCGATGCTAATTAGAACATTTCAAAAATAAAAACTTTGACAAATTTCCATGCATGGTAACTTAACTTAATATTGCCACACAATGCATAACACTGTTAACTACAACTGCAACATAAATTGGAAAACATATCATTGCCAAGATCTAAAGGTTTATGAAATAGCAAAAGGTCCAAATTGCTCCGTATTCAGTAGTGTAGCATGATAGAATGTCTAAGCCCAATAAGACATATGTAAGTTTGATAGATCTCCTCTTTATAAACATATCAAACAAAATGACTGAAAAATAGAGAGGATAGAATTGATAAACAAGACAAATAATAGTCACAAACAAAAATTTCCAACTATTGAAACTTTGAGATGCTACTCAATAAATGAAATTTACATACCAAACAAACCTGGCAAGTATACGACTGAAAACCCTCGAGGACTTTAAAAGAAGAAAGCAGAAAGGCTAAATGAACTCACAGCGAATGTGGGGTTATGGAAATCATTTAAAAAGGTTGTGTCAAGATCACGAAAAAGTCTATGCTCTGGTGTATCATACCGACCATCACAAAGATCAAGACCTCCTATGAAAGCAGTTATCTTTCTCATATTTCCAGAAGCCTGTGTATCAACCAATACACATTTCTGATGGTGTGTGAAAAGGGTCCCTACCACCTGTGGATGGAGGAAAACAATGTAACATAGTGCATAACAAAATAGGAGAAAAAAATTAACATTTTCTGCTTAAGGAATGTTATCCGCTTACCATATAAGACAACTTATTAGGAGTTATGGCTGGATTGTAGTTGGCTAATGAGTAGCTCTTACTTTCACACAAGAAGTGTGTTCACATAAACAAATTAGATCTAAATTGTGTATCCATGAATCTCACCTTGACACAACTAGGTTAAACAGTCAATTTATAAATCAGTATCTGTCTTCTCCTTAAGAGGTCCAAATCATGTAATCATTGATCAATTCAAGCTTGTTATTCCTATCAAAACTTATTCCTGTTTTTTAATGATTAATCCTCAATAAGGCCTATTTAATCAAAACTTGTTCAACTGGGGTAAACAGTCAATTTATAAATCAATATATGTCTTCTTCTTAAGGGGTCCGAATCATGTAATCATTGGTCAATTGAAACCTGTTATTCCTATCAAAACTTATTCCTATTTATTAATGATTTGCCCTTGATAAGGCCTCTTTAATCAAAACTTATTCAACTGATAATACTATGAATTCCTTTATAATGATATTACTATTATGTGTAGTATTAGTACTATTTTAGATGGAGAGATCGATGAAGATATTATCTATAGAGTAAAAACAGAATAGTTAAAATGATGAGGGATGTCAAAAGTCTTTTGTGATCATGCCTTTGAGATTAAAAGAAAAATTTTATAAGACAATTGTGAGACCAACAATGCTTTATGGATTTGAGTGTTGGATAGTTAGGAAACATCATATACAAAAAGTTTATATTGCAGAAATGAGAATATTGAGATGGATATATAGAGTTACTATGAAAGATAAAAAAAAATTACTTTTATTCGTAAACAACTCGGTATCATTTCGATAAAGAATAAGATGAGAGAAAATCATTTAAAATGATATGGGCATACTGTCATGGACAAACTTCTAAACAAGATATTTGATGTAATGCTTATGTATGTCTGTGTCTTTTGGTATGTTCATGCTTTGCACAGCATGTAGAGAGACGGCCGAAGGCTTAATAGTCCCATTTTAGTTGGGTTTGGTGGCCGCTTTAGGCTTGTAAATAAAGGTTGTGTCATGTGAACACTTATGAGAGATTTTCGGTCTGTAATAAACCATATTGACCCTTTGTTGTGCAACTGTTCAGAGCTTGTAATGTTTGTTTGTAATTTACATTGTCTATGAAGTGTTTTCGGAAATGTTTGCTTGTGGATCCCGAATGAGGCGTTTTCTCTAACTCGTTCTCTCTTCTGTGGGTCCTAAGGGACCATGGGAGACTTCGGGGAGGCTGACCTTTACGGAAGGACACGCAAGGATGCCGCACGACTTAGGCAAAATCAGCTAAGTCCGTGACAGATGGTATCAGAGCGGGACAAGCACTCATAGAAACACTTGACGTGCAAACGTGGGGGACCTAGCGGGGCTACGTTGAGGGCAGTTAGCACACGCGCGACCGTTTGGAAGAAAATATGCATGGAGATGTAGGGAAAAGGAATCGCTCGAAGGAGCGGGCATCTGAGATTGGCTTTGAGAGGAATGGCCAACCCTTCGCGCAAGAGGCACCACGAGAACAAGCAAGCTTGGAAGAATGCGAAGCGCACAAAGGTTGGGATGGCTGAGTTCGAGCTACGGCTCGACGTTGACAACTACACTTGATGGTGCTCAAGGCAAGCGAGGTGCTTAATAAAGGATAAGACCAAGCAAGGTGGAATGAGTTGCTCAGCGACCGAAAGAGTTGTGCAAAGCTCATAGAGGTGAGGGGAATTGCTAACTCGAAGAATTCGGTACTTATGCATGGGCTTGTATGCGGACGACGGAATGTTCGCGGCCATCCCAAGACGACCGAAACTCAGCGCCATGGAGCATTAAAACTTTTTCTTTGGCATGTGAAGGATACGTCCGTAGGAGGCTAAAGTACGCAACGAGTTCAGCATGTTACTAGGCCTTGAGTTGTGCAGTGGGGGCTGTATTGATATGGAGTCGCAATCTAGCAAGTGCATTTGTAGGAGGCAGAACAATGCGTAGTTTGTTCAGCAAATCGGAGTAGTCCGAAGGGGATGGTGGTCTCCGAAACGAAGAGAGATGTTGCTCCAACGGGATAGATATCCAGGAGGGATAAGTCCCGGCTCTCTAAAGGGAGAATCATGTGCAACAGACTACACATATTGAGGAGGAGTACCTCAACAAAAAACAACTCCACGAAGCTCAATGGACCGAGCAAGCGGCGAGGAGTCGTCGCATGATTTCACTTGAGAGAATACATTGGTGGAGATCAAGTAGGGGAGCGACCCAAAGCAACACAAATGAAGGCACACTTGGAGTCGAGATGGAGATCGGACTCAAGGGAGGGTTGACCCGTGGAATGGTGGGCGCGAGGGCCACCATCAACTCAATGCAAAAATGATCGAAGCAGCTGGAGAGTTGGACTTCTCCAGAGCTCATATTCGCTTAAAGGAGCTCGGCAAGTCAGAGGATAAGGTCGAGTAAGCGAACGTTGCTACTAAGGAAGCTAAGGAGAACAAAATCGGTGCAAACCCTATAATGTGATGGCAGAGGCTAAGCATGGGAGTTGCAGTCTGTCTTTCCATCAACCAAAGGGAGCTGCTTGGAGAACACAGAGGTGTTGAAGCAGGGGGTCGAAAGGGGCGAGGAAGCGACGACGAGTCCAGATGGATTTAGCTACCCAAAATCAAGCATCAGTTAGAATGGAGGTGGACTCGGAGGAGTGCCACAAAGACATATCTACTGATCGTGAAGAAAAAGGATGCAGATGCGAGGCAACGGATAGTAGGGCCATGGGCATGGCAGCGCCATGGTACCGCAGAGGCGGGACTTCCGTAAAAGCCATTGATCCCTTGCTCTTATGGAGGGAGAGCGCTTGGTCGTGAAAGGGGCCGAGGAGGTAGAGCATGCAGAGGCAAACTCCAAGTACCAAGACAAGGCTGAAGGGCAGAGGCCAAGGAACTTCGTAAGACCGGTGTTAATGAGCTTCTCATCAAGATAGTCGAAAGTGAAGGACTTCGGGTCATGCAAGAGTGCACGACCAAGGAACGAAGCAGGCAGTTCGCGATGTTGTACCTTTGCTACTCAGTGGAGTAGGCGGCCGAGTTGATGGAGAAGATGGTACAATCCCAGAGGCGACCAAATCTATTAGAGAATTACTCCAAGTTGGGGTGAAAACTTCCTGCATTCCAAAAGTTCGATGGCATTGAGAAGGTGAATCATAGTAACTAACTCAACGCAAGGAGTACAAACACTTCAAGTGCTTCAGAAGTGCGAGCAAAAAGCAGGCGAAAGCCAGTAACCAGCTCGATGCATGGAGTACAACCTCGAGGAGGCGGGAGAAGTCAAGTAACCTTTGTCTTCTTAACTCTTAAGAGAATGGGCGAAACCGAGTACCCCAATTCTCTTATCTATCCAGCAGAGGAGCTCTGCACAGGTTCAAAGACCTTTCGAAGATAATAGAAGACAATAGTTGTCAAATCCTCACCAACGGTGATCAGTGCTACTGAGAGTAGATTGTCCGCTTCATTTCCCAACGAAATGCTAATCGAAAGCGGAAGTGATGCGAATCTACTTGGAAGTGACAACTAAATGAAAGAAGCGTCAATGAGCAAATTTTGTGGAGGAAAGACCCAAAACATCATAAGTTTGCGAGGCGATGCTCGTTAAAACTCTAACAAGCATCCACCCAGTTCAAGCAACATGAGGCATTTGAGAGACTGGCGTATAGTAAGAATGGTCTTTTCCTTCATCTGGAGGATCCGCAGGAACCAATAGGGATTAACACAACTCAGCCAACCCTACACTAGAGTCTGAGTCATTGGCGAGTTGAAGCAGCATGGCGGATCAAAAGGTTCGACTACTCAAAAACAGCAGGGGAGAGCAGTTGGGAGCCAAGAGGCGCATTGCAGTTGGAGCAGAAGATTGAAGACTCAGCAAAGACGCGGAGTTGCAGTGTCGGCAAAGGCTTCGACGAGGACGTCGAAAGAATAAGTGGGGGAGAATGTCATGGACAAACTTCTAAACAGGATGTTTGATGTAATGCTTATATATGTCCGTGTCTTTTGGTATGTTCATACTTTGCACAGCATGTAGAGGGACGGCCGAAGGCTTAATAGTCCCATTTTAGTTGGATTTGGTGGCCGCTTTAGGCTTGTAAATAAAGGTTGTGTCATGTGGACACTTGTGAGAGATTTTCGGTCTGTAATTGACCATTTTGACCCTTTGTTGTGCAACTGTTCAGAGTTTGTAATGTATGTTTGTAATTTGCATTGTCTATGAAGTGTTTTCAGAAATGTTTGTTTGTGGATCCCGAATAAGACGTTTTCTCTAACTCGTTCTCTCTTTTATGGGTCCTAAGGGACCTTGGAAGACTTCGAGGAGGCTCACCTTTGCGAACGGACACGCAAGGATGCCACACGACTTAGACAAAATCAACTAATTCCGTGACAATACGCTTAAGAGACCTCCGAATATAATAGTAAAAAAAGATGAAATAATTAATATTAATGGTACGAGGAAAGATAGAGAAAGGCCTAAAAAGACTTTAATAGAAACTATAAATAAAAATTTAAGTACTCTGAATTTAACTAAACATAAGGCTTTTTATATATCTCAATGGCGATAAACCTTAATCCAGCAAAGAATATTCACCAATTTAATGGTTTTGTAAACCTTAATCCAGCAAGAAAGAATGGATACCACATGAACCTTTTGAAGAATGGATGTTACCATTTGACATAGGCTGGTATTTGTGAAGATAGGTGACTTCCATGTTAAGAAAGAAAACAATAGAAGGACCACCTTTAACGTGCATAGATGATTCTCATAATATAATATAATAGCCAATGAAACATATTACTAGTTGAAAATATAAAACATAATTAAAATACAAAAAAAAGATATTGACTAACGATTAAGTATTAAATGAAAGCATTTAACAGTTAAAGTGAATCTCAGGCCTTACTCATAAAAATATAAGCTTAATATCATCAAAGAAATAAAAGAGTTTGGTTTAAAAGCAAATTTAGAGTAAAATGTTTCAGGATCCTATTTAAGGAAAGAGATCAACTGGGAATTTCCTCAAAAGAAAAACAAAAATCATAACAATAAAGAAACCCCAATTATGTAATTACAAAGTAGTTCCCTATATAAACCCTAAATCCATAATATGTTCAGGTTAAGTGGCACCTGCATTACCTAAACACTCTTTCTCATACGAAATGATATAAGTTCTAGTATATCACAGAAAACAGAATTGATGGTTACAAATGGTATATGGTCAAATAATATGCACTAATTATCAGTAGTTGGAAGTTGTAACTATAACGTTGTTGATTAGTCTTTATGGTTATATTAACAGTAACCTCATATAAAATACAAGATAAGCCATCATATTTAGTTCTCAGAAGGATAAAATTTTCAGTCCTTTGTCAACTGTACTGTTCACTAAATTTAGTAGTTTTCAGTCTAAAACATTTGAACTCAAGCATTTCTCCAAGATTATGCACATAAAGTAGGGTATGTGATTTAAATTAATTATTCACATAATCGATTATTTAGTCAAAGGGATCTTTCTGACAACCTAACCAGATTGCTCTAGACAAAGTAGAACAGATCAGAGAGAATTTGGTGGTGTAAAGCTTGCCTGTTGCTTGACAATGCTAAGCTTACTGCTGGCATATCGTGGAGATAACACACAAATAACTGAGGAATGCTTGAAAAACTTTTTAGTTTCCTCATCATGAGTTTGCATTACACCTCCCTGCAAAATTAAATGCACATGCAGATAAACTGATTTCATTAAATCATCTAATTCCAATAGTTGATCCAAAAGCAGCCTAATCATTGGATCTGTCGATATTTCATAAAAATTTATACATATAGAATTGACATCCTTGTTGAACTAATTCACATAAATCTAGTTAATTTATTAAAAATCTAGAAAAAAACAATTTGAGAAATTGGGTAAAGTTCATCATAGATTTTTATCAAACACAACTCTATTTAGTTTTCTCAACAAAAGTATCTTCATCATGCATTCTAATATTTAAGCTTGCCAAAGTGTGTCAACAATGTATAGCTCTAAAGCAAGCAACAATACATTGTGAATGTGGCAGATTTAACCAAACACACACGACTATGATTTTTTATCAATATAGTTTAATAATACTCGAGCCCCAAGTGATTCAACAAGTCAAATCTACATAGCTCTGCCTACAACAAACAACTATAACCAACTATTCCTACAACATTAAAATAGCTCTTTGTTTAAATTCCTGACAACAATACAATAAGTGCCTACAAATGTATTAAATGAAAAAAATAAAGAAAAAATGTAGCTAGTATAGAGAATATATGCCAGAAGAGGAACTTGGTGTGAACACAACAAAACTGAAGAAGTGCACTGTATGGAAATTATACACGAACAACCAATCCACCATCTAGATCCATTAATTTCCCTATCTCTGAGTTCTATATTATAATCAGTAAAAGTCAAATTTTGATATATTACATGCAATTTTTCGTATATACAAGTTTTATTGACAATTTGATATAAATTGGATGGTCATGTTATAATTAGTAAACAGTAAAACTCAGAACAAGAGAATATTGATACTTAAAAAGTGTCATGTAACTTGGACTTCTTACAAGAAAAATACAAGACCATTATTTTGCAAAATCCAGAAAGGGAATAAAATGAAGAGATTGAAACAGGAAAGACAAATTCACAACACAGAGCAACCGTCCATTGCATGAAGATGAAGATACTGATCACGACTCAGTTTGCTAAAGTTTGGCAAACAAATGATTTGCCAAAGAAAATACTTGAGTGTGAGTGATCTTACCGTCTTGATGAATAATTTGTCATGAGATGTCTTGTCGTCCCAAACCAACATGCAGACTCTCACCCCCTCCTGCGACTTGTACTTGAGCAGATCCCCTAGTGTGAGCTTACCAGCGTCGGGCAGCGGCCGTGTCGGCTCTCTCACCAGTTTCACCTTGTGATATATCGACCAGCCAACGAGATAAATCAGATGATGTGCCTCAAGAATCGCATGACAGATATCCTCCCAGCATTTCTCGTGCTTAAAGACGGCACCTTTCTCGAGCGTCACCTCCGGTAGCTCATCGTCCAGCACATGAGCATCCTGGTAGAGCGTGACCGACCCCCCTTTCCGAAGCGGGAAGTAGGTATTCCTCACCCCGAGCTGCTCGGGATCCCCAGCTATCCCGTGCTGGTACTCTGGTTCCTCCTCGACGGGAATGTACTCGATGGAAAGGTGGAGAGCGGTCTCCGGCTTCGGCGGCTTTCCTTTGGGGCCGATTATAGGGAACCAGTCCTGAATCTTCTTGCCGGCGGCGATACGGGCAGTGGGGATGGAAACGATGCCGATGAGCTGCGCGCCAAAGACGTCATTGTCCTTGACCTGGAGCTCGAGGGTTGAAGCGCGGTGGGCAACGGGGATGTTGAAATGCTCGTTCCAAGCGGGATCCTCGGAGTTGGAAATTACACGGGTGCGGGCGACGGTGGCTCCGGCGAGGGAGGCGGTGACGTAGGGGTCGCTGGTGATAATCTTTCGGTGGTGGTGGTTCTGGTGGTGCTGTGTTGCGTCAGGACCGGATTTCGAAGCGGTGGAGCCGGGGATGGGCGGGCAGCAGGAAGTGTAGCAACGGCGGAGGTGCTCGGAGAAATAGTCCATGTTGGGGAGACGGCAGGCCTCGATGACGGTGAGGAGGAGGTCTCCGTGAAGGAGGACGTCCTCCACGGCAGAAGCAGACTCCATCGCGCTCCGGTGGGGACGGGGGACGGAGGAGGAGGAGGAGGAGGAGATTGGGGGGGTTTCTTCTCCAAACAGAAATGAGGGTGGGATCATATCGGAACCGAACATGATCAAGGTTTTTCGAAAATGTCGTCACTATCCCTCCCACCAATTTAGATTTTTCACATTTAAAAATGTTTCATTTTTAATGACTTAGAACCCGACGCAAACCAGATCGCCCAAGTTGTGTCTTAAGTCGTCATCCAAGTCATGAGTGGGTGACTTTTTTTTTTTCAACTCTCGTAAATGGGATATCATGAATAGAAATTCAATATGCAGTGAAAAAAACAAAAGAAATTCTAGATTTTGTAATAAAGACAAACCTCTAAATACGCATCCAGATATATCCATTAAATGTGAATTAATTATTTGGCACAGTTACCGAATCGAATATTTTGTTCGTACGAATCGTCATTGGTTTTCTATAATCGTACGTGTCACTCCTTTCAACGGCATTCCTGTGGGCGCCACTTGTGGGCCCCATCGTCTCTACTGATAAGCAGGTAGGCAATACGAGTGTCGGCAGGAACCGTCTTGCATGTGGGATGGGACTTTAGACGCAGTGGAATGGGAATTGACAATCATTGAAGGGTATATAAGTAAATGCGAATGGGATCTCCGTCCCCGATCTCCATGAATTCAACGTGCGGGCCGGATGTAACCGTCACACGTACGAGTGTGGACAGGTCATGCGAGCTGCGCTGGTCGGGTCCACCAGCCAGCAGCAGGAGTGGCTGATTTCCCGCCACGCCTTCATGAATTGGCCGTATGCACTCCCTCAAATATAAATAAACAAACGTAAACACCAAAATAAATATAATAAAATATTTTCTCTCTCTAATCATTGTAGGTATCAGCCCTCAATCTCTTTCAAAAAAAAAAAAAAAGGGATAATTCGCGAGCTCATTAGATCTTAACTCTTTTATTAATAATACTAACAAATATATTTACTTTACGGATAATCATATTTAGTCTCTTGTAAGAACGATAACTCGGTTGGATAGCAAACTTAGGAGGGCCAACAAGGTATGGGCTCGCCTTTTATTCCAACATCGATTAGGAAGCAGACTTGTCCTATACCATAGGATTGATTATAATATAAATTATAATTTATCACTAACAAATTTAGTCTTAAATTGAAAGATATATATTTCATATCACCACTTAATGCACGGCTCAAGCAACAATGGTGACTATGATACGTTCCCATGCCACTAAACAGATCATAAGTCCTGAAATAAAGTAGTAGCCGATATAAAAATACAGATTCCACATTCTATCAAGCGCCATGTACAAGTTACCACTGTTAATTGACATGATCTTATTTGTAAAATCTAGTTCACAGTATCCTACTAACTTTAGTTTAATATATATGATGCAAAAAGAATAATATATTTAGTTCAATATATAATTCGAATAAGAAAATTTCTGAAGTCCTGAAAAGAATCAGCTCTGATGCCACCTTCAAACATACTTGTTCCTCAACAATTGCTTGATACCCATGTCATGTTTGCATGCCAATCTCTCTTTATCAATACCCTTCTTTTGAGCTTCTTCAGAGATGAAGCATATAAGAACAGTGCGCACTTACCATTATAAACACAGTTTTTGAATTGTCAGAGTATCATATATACTTTCTGCTAAGAACTCATGTTACGACATCTTCAACCACACTTGTTCCTAGACAATTGCTTGATATCCATATCAGTAATACACATGTCAATGTTCTTTATCAACATCCCTCTTTTGAGCTTCTTCAGAGACGAAACATATTGCATTCACTATAAACAGTGGTTGGATTGCCAGTGTCACACATCTCCTGCTAAGAACCCATGCTGCAATACCTTCAATCATACTTGTACCTGAACATTGGTTGATACCCATACCAATTTTACATGCCAATGTGTCTTCATTAACATCATTCTTTTGAGCTTCTTCGGAGATTCAACATATTAATACGCTGTACATTTACTTACCGTTATAAACACTGTTTGGATGTCAGTGTTCTTTAGCATTGCTTGATGCCCATATAATACAACACCTTCCTCTTCCTCACGGGCCTGCATTCTCCGTTATACCAAACTGATCTTGTCTGCAAACTTCATCGTATGCGAAAAGAGAGAGTATAGTAATAGTTATGCATCCATTTATCATGAATCCAGCCAACATAGTGTTCCAAGATTCCAAGTTCCTAGAATTGTGCTCAACAAAACAAATCCCAAATCAACAGCTTCAATCCTACCTTCCACTATTTGTATATGCCTCGCTTCCGGATGCCTAATGAGATAAACATGTCCATTCACCCAAACCGCAAAAGGCACCAATGAGCATAAACTCATTCAGTGTCCTCTGAAACCCCGCGGTGATCCCAAGCTATAACCATTGTATCAAACGCCCTTAACAAGCACTGTATCAAACACCTGGTGAGCACGAGTCGGTCGGTCCCGAGTCCAGCCTAGAGGACGCGAGCATGGACGGCTCTGCCTCCACGGGCGAATGGAAGAAGAGACGTCGCCTTCGAGGCGAGAATGAGGGCGGCATTGCAGGGGAAACACCCGGTTATCGTGAGGAGGAAATGGAGGAGACTAGCAGGTGAGTTAGGTTCCGAGGGTTTGCGGTACTTGGGAAAAGGCGGGAAGGAGGGGGTTGGGGGTGATAAGGTGAGCGTTGCCGCCATTTTCTTAGCCCAAATGGAAGTTTGACCGTTGTCAGTTGTAAGCTTAGAATTTTTTGCAAATAAAGAAGATTCATTCGTGAAGTATAATAATTTCTATCAATCTTTTTTACAAGTTTAATTGATACTCTCACATAATTTGGATTCTCATTGGAAGTATGTGCTTCAATTGCTTACAAGTGTTTCATTAGTTTGAACACCTTAATCATGAAGTTTTGATATATGGATTAATTTTGGAAAACACCTATTGGCACCTTCTTTTTACTAGGGGCAATCAGCCTATCACAAAGCAATCCTTGATGATATGTACAAAGTACAAGAACCAATTACTTCTCTTAAAGCCCACATGACCCATGAAAGACTGTCATGACCACATGGGGTTCGTAAAGCCTACCATGAGATAGCAAGATTGCACCTTACTTGCATTAATTGATTTAAGTTGTCATTTGGCTTTAGTATTTATGATTTTTAGTTTATATGATGTGTTTCTATCTATTACTGAACCTACTCTTGACAAAACTTGATTAAAGATTGGTCAATTTTAATCGATATGGACTTTTAACTAAGCCACCAATGGAATCGATGGAATCTACGTCTCATTTAATCCACATTTTAAGGCTCAATTTATTGTGATCAATAGGTAGTTGTCCATTGCGTTGGGTGATAGAGGCATTTCTCTCCCTTGAGAGTGGTCCAGCGTTTGGTCTCCTCTTTCGTTCCTTTCGTTGGTTGTATGTAGTAGAGGTTTAAGCGAACTGAGAATAATTATGGGTTTAAGTCATAATGAACATAATTAATGATGAAAGGTGTAAATGATGATCGGTAGACCAACATGGATAATTTTTCTATAGTGACTGTTGTTGTGGTAATTAGAATTATCTCCGGATCTAAATGTATTTAAATCTAAAAATCATTTTCTTGGATATTTCTTGGTTCGGATACCATTTTAAAAAGAAACAAACTATTCTACTACCAAAGAAACAATCAAAAGAATAGTAAATTAAATATAAATAAGATATTACACACAAGATGATGTAATTTTAATTTTTAATTTTTTTTGCTTCAAGTAAATTTTTTTTTTTCAAATTTAAATTTCTTCGATCGATTAGCTAAAGAAAACCCTATGAGTACCCTAAAATACATAAAAGCATTTATAAAGTTATCAATCCTTAATTTTCTGTCTCTTGTTTTGCTTCAACAAAAAGTTCTCTAGATTCAAGTGCCTTTTGTTAACTAAGTAAATTTTGTTCTCCTTCTTATTTTTCTTGTAAGAAGAAAAATAGTTGAAATGTGGGGACGAAGCTGTCATGCTCTTGACGCAAATGCCTCGAGTGATACGATCCCATTGTTTCCTGGGCCAAGCATCTGCAATGCGTTCGACTTAATGACGCGAGTACGGCGGAGCACCAAACCCAACTAAATATGATGTGCACGGCTCGCCGAAACGGCACTGCCGCTGTATCGATTTCACCATGGCACGGCGGTACGAGAAACAAGTAAGACATGATCTCAATCAATCCCCTTCCACATCGCTGCACCAATTAACTGCTACTGTTTCCCTCCCAAGTTAATGAGGGCAGGACGGAGGACAATGGCGTTTCATGAAACCGGAATCTTGATACGGCCCTCAACATGAATGTTAGAGAGAGAGAGAGAGAGAGAGAGATGTGATTGCAGCAGCAAAGCAAGTGAACTGGTGTTCGTGACTGCTTGAGGAGTCTTACAGCCATTCAATGGTCGCCTGCCAAGCTCATGTGGAGTCTCAGCCAAGAAGAACATGAGCTTCTTGAAGAGAGACTGTTGCTTCCAGTTGAGTCCGTGTGTGTGTGTGTGTGAAATGCCGCCATGGAACTATGGAAGCAGAGAAGCAAGAGGAAAGCCGTGGGAGGGAAATCACATGAAATAGCCTCTAAATCCAACTTGAACGCCAAATGTCTTTGTTCGTTTGGTTCCATGCAGGCTTAACTCTCAGTCCAAATTATGCTTATGCTTTTTATGTTTTCTTATGGAGGAAAAAAATCTACAAAAATATAAAATATCTTTAGGTATGTGAAACTGTAAATATGATGCCAGAATTTTTGTTGTTCTAAATATCATCGACAAAAATTTTAATATGAACATTTATGATATCCGAAGTGATCTTTGTCAGAGTGTTCGTTTATCATCCATCTATCTCTTAGTCGGTACCATTTGGGTACCACACGACTTAATCAATTTTAATTATATCATTTTGATATGTCAATATAAAATATAATCATATATGGATTTATATAATGTGAGAGCTCATCCTATTAAATCATAATTTTATTATTTAATTTTATTTATTAAAAAAAAAAAACTTCGTTCGAAAAATGGTACAAAATAGGTTCATAATGGAACTTATAAACCAAATTAGAATAAGATTTCTTTTGAAAGCTAAACTCTCAAAGTCTTGTATCGGTTAAATTATGCATATCACCCTTCGATTACGGGGAAACCATAGAAGAATGTAATTAATATATATATTTAGACTAAAATATGAGATTAAACATCTTATCTTTCCTATATACCACCTTATGTTGGGCTGCTGCCGTCTCTCTGCGACTCTACCGAGAACTAAAACCATGGATCACATTAGCACTGCTCTACGCACGTTCTCTTCTCCTCTTTCTTTGTCGCGACTATCTGCTCTTCTCATCCGTGCCACCCTCACCTGCGTCTTCGCCACAGGTTTATGCTTGTTCCTTGATCGGCACTGTGCATTTCCTTCGTCCAACTTCTGCTACCGTCTTCAAGTGTTTCTTTCCATGGTTTCAAGCGTGCCTGTCACGAGAACAAGTTTGTGTCCAATTTGTTGCTTTTGGCGTCGCTCAGCACCGTCTTCTCTCTTCCTGTTGTGTGTCAGTGGGAGTGCTCTTGGGAGCCCTGGCCGGCGCCTTGATCGGCGTAGCGACCGCGAGCGGCGTGGTACGTGGAAGCATCAGTGGAGCCATCTCCGGAGCGCTTTCGTCGGTGGAGGTCGTGGAAGACTCTCTTGCTATATGGCGAAACAACGGGTCCGGACAATGGAGCATCTTGTACTTGGTGAGTGACATGATTCAGTCATCCTTCTCGAAGCATAGTTTTGATCGTTGTTTTGGATTCTTTGAGACTGAGATACTGTATAGCCTTATGAGTGGAAGACTGGTTAATGAGAAGGTGGATACTCCGAGTAGATTTTGCAAAGCTGATCTGTTCAGCTTATGCCTGCTTCTTGCTAAAGGGTTTGGCCATGGTGAGCAGCTGTGTGCTCTGAGCGCGCCCTTCTTGGAGGTTCTTGACGACATCTTCGAGGCTGGCGGCGGTGGCACGAAAGGCATGCCCAAGGCTTCCGTCGACAAGCTCCCCAAGATCAACATCCATGTGGAGGACTGTGTGGATGCAAGGAGCGAAAGCATCAGCTGTGCAGTCTGTCTTCAGGTGCGTCTTGTGCTTCCTGGACTCTCTCACATATGATGCGGATGTGGTGTTTGATGAATTAACGACTGTTTGATTTTTCTCCCTCTTCAGGAGTTTCAAGCAGGTGAGGCAGCCAGGACTTTGCCTCAGTGTCAGCACATATTCCACTTGCCTTGCATTGATAGCTGGCTCATAAGGCATGGTTCCTGTCCATTATGCAGGCATAATTTCTCAGAAGCATACTTGGTACAGTAGGCAATGTCTCTATGTATAAAATCTTGAATACAAGGTTGTTCTCCACATTGGCTTTCTTCAAGCCATGCTCATGTTGCAGTGTTTCAGCAATAGAACATGTATGAATGATCCGTACAAAACTGACCTTCTGCTGTGCTGCAGAAAGTGAAGCATTCAAGAGGCAGAGAAACAGTTGTCTCATTTCATGCCTTAAAGAGTCTGAGTCTGCTATGCTATAGTTTTGCTCCTGGCCTCAGTTTGACTTGTAATATCACCATCTCTCTAACAACAAGCTAGTGCCTTAACCACTGTTCAAAGACGTGTTAGTCCGGGCTTCTGATAATTGTAGATCCAAAGACTGGGAACTGCGTAGAGCTGCAGTTGAAGAAACACTAGTCATGTCAACTTCATATTCTACCCTTTCTTGCCTTTGACCTGCAGAAATAACAGTTAATGATTGAGAGAACTGCATAGAGCTGATTTTGCACTAGTTAAATGATATCTGAAATCTTGTACCAAAGAATGGGCAGCTGCAACACTTGAAATGGATACAGAGAAAACAGCCCTTCAATGCATCTGTTGCAGAATCCATGGAACCTGAGATACATCACTGTCAACTTCTATGGAGAAACTTCTGGTGCATGAAGAATGGGTGATTGTAGCATGACTTATTGAGATTTTTCCAGTGACCTATGGGAATATTTGTCATGACTTTACTTTGTTAGGAATGATTTTAGTTCATAGTTTTTAGCATTTCCATTTAACACAAATCCTGCTATTCATTGCCCTCTATATGCTAAAATTATGATGATAGGAATTGAAAATGACAAGAAGAAAAACACGAGAGACGGATGGGCAATCAATGTCAGCACAAGCTGTCTCTTCGAGGCAATAATATTCCCACCATGGACGGTTGGATCTTGTAATTTGCTTCTTCATGAGACACAGTTCTGCACTTTGGTTACTCTGATGGCTGCATGAATTTATGATGCTGGGAACCAAAACACTTGATCCAAAAATTGAACAAAAAAGTTGAAAGTTATATATATATATATATATATATATATATATATATATATATATATATATATATATATATATATATATATATATATATATATATATATATATATATATCATCTTTGAAGTAAGGAAGAGAGAGAGAGGAGAACAAATTTTGTTCTTTCATTCATTAAAGTGTACTCTAATGTGTGTATATGTATTTATATAACTGTAATTTCTGGAACAATTGTGTTTCTGTTCAAGAAATTACAGTTTAGTTTATATGTTCTGAGGCCTCATATAGTTGAACTGTTTGTTAATGGCAATCACTTTTGATGGGTACTTCCAACTTCTAGCCTTCAAGAGGATGGTTTCTAATAATTCCTTTCTAAACACCGGAGTCGATTGTTATGATTCTATCTGAAGTTTGATTTAGAAGATCACAAATCATCCCTACCTTTTGACTGTTATGATTCTAAACACCGGTGTTGATATTATGATTTACAATAAGAATTTTTTATGTGAATATTGCATTTCTGAGTGTAGGAAGATTATTATCAGCAAGAATGATAATTTTATCATATATATATATATATATATATATATATATATATATATATATATATATATATATATATATATATATATATATATATATATATATATATATATATATATATATATATATATATATATATATATATATATATATATATATATGCACCTAAAGAAAGTAGGTAACTATTTTTTTAAGTGGGTGAGTATTATGGCAGCAGCAAGTCTGAATATAGAAATCTTAGGACTGGAAAATTAGATTTTTCTGGTAATGAATTAGAAATCATGGATGTGATAGGTTACCTGAAGAGAATGGAATTTAGTTGGACCAAATCGTTGTTGGAAGCTTTAATGCTGTTGTGGTCCTCGACGAGAAAGATACATTGGGATCAACAAACATGAAAACCACTCATCAGGCATTGACACTTCTTAAGAGTGATTCAGTTCATCTATTGAATATTAAAAGGAAATGGTTCAACAGTTGAGAAGTTAATGGATTAGACAGACATCGGCAAGATTGTTAATCTAGGAGAATCCTGTTCAAGCCTAAAATCAACAACAAAAAGCAAGATTTGTCAAGGACTAATGCCACAAATCCATGAAAAATGTTCGTAGCATCTGAATTCGAAGCATAGCTATCAAGAGTATTATAGTTTTTTAAGTTTTGTATGGTTGGACCATGAGGCCAGAGGAAGGATATTAATAAGACTCTAAGGTTTTATTATAGAAAAAAAAAAGTATGATTACTTTAAGAGGATCGACCTTTTTGATCGCTAGCAAAAGTTTAAATCTAGTGATGGAACAAAGAATTTAAATATGAATTTAAATGAAATAAAACTTTTCTTTCTTCAATTATGGAACTGTAAGCACAGAATATTGCATACTGATATATTAGATGAGTATTTCATCTGTGGGATCCAAAACTAATTACTTGTGTCAAGGCTTCTTTGCATCACTTATTTTCTGTGCATTAGATAAAAAGGGTTCTCTTTTCAATCTGTTTACTATCATGCTTTTTTATTCTTTATTTTACAGGTCAAACAGTGTTCAACAGTTTAGATATACAAGGAAACCATGTTGACATCTTCAATTTGGTTTTTTGCATCATTGGAATTGTTTTACCATAAATAAATTTGAGCAGGAGTTGATGTGTTTCACAAAACCATAGAAACTGGAATGGTGCTATATCTTTCAAGACACTCATAAAACTCAAGAAGACTGGGAACAAGAAGAGCACACCATCAGAACTGTTCTTATCCATGGAGTGAATCAGAAGATTCCATATTACTCTGGCAATTTTAGATGATCCAATTTGTCAAATTAAATACCAAGGAAAACCTTTTAAGCATCCACTTTCTCAAGTAGTTGAATGGAAAATTGATAGGGGTCTAATTTCAACACCAAATCAAAGTTGCATGACATGAAATGGTACAACATACAGGCCTCAAAACTTCATAGCCTTTTGTAAACCAACTACTTGCATATATTAGAAACAAAACTGAAGGATTTACATGAATTGATTTTCCATCTTCAGGCCTCTTTAGTCCTCGGTCACAAAATTATCCATTGCTCGAAGTAGCTAGGAAAGAGTATTGATCTGATCGTGCTCAGCCATGTACCCGTATTCTCCCTGACAATTTAACTGGAAATGTTTAGGAACTATACAATAACAACAACTGTTGAACAGTGAAAACCCGTTACAGGGCAGTCATTGAACTCTTGGCCTGACAAATGCCGCTACGAAACATGCAGCAGTAGATCCAACAACCGAAACAAGAACCACAAAACACTTTCCTGTCACAAGAGCACTGGTTGTAAAAAAAGGGCTAGATGTCAAGAAAGTAAAATTATTTACAGAATCAGGTGGCTTTGTTAGTAGTAGCTGGGAATTATATTCTTTAATCTTCATTGTCATAATCCTCATCCTCATCTATCTGCATGGTTAATTGTACAAGTCTTGATGGTTCTATGCTGATGTTGTCCACGCCACCAGGGAGAGGCCAAGCTGAACATTGTTCTTGCTTTGTCTCCACAGCTGAAGTTGCAGATCCATTCATGACTGGAGTTGAGGAAGGAAGAGCACTCTGATGACTGTTTTCCTTCGTTCCTTCAGGCTGCCCCAAAGGGATTTCGTCATGATCACCAAACATGCTACTGTCATCCTCAAATTTCACATGTCCTACATCTCTTGCCCTTGTAGGTGGCCGTCCTCTACCTCTTCCTCTACCCCTTCGGCGTCCTCTAGGGCTAACACTAGTATTCGTCATAGCCTGTTGTAAAGTATACTCAGCTATCAGAGAAAGGAACAGAACTATGACTTTGCAGAAACATCAAGCAAATACTATTATACTACCATCTTGGAGGACCTCAACTGGCAATTCTCATTGCTCTCAACTTCATCACCATGTGGTAGTGTCTTCCTGAGCATTTTCTGTATTAATCAGTGCTTTATCATCGATAAGAATAGTACAAAAGGTAGAAAATGGACATGATCGACAAATTACCTTCTACGGCAAATTCCTTTTTCATCTTCACAAGGTTCCATGCCACCAAGGTTTGGTACCTTGTTGACAACACCAGTTAAGAAATCATAAGCACTATAAGTCCTCACACATTGTTTTCTGGAGAGCTCAGGAGAAGACAATGATAAACTATTACTAGTGACTTTCACTGGTCCAATCAGGCACAAACTTGTTTAATTTTCTTAACATAATATATGAAATAAATTTTCAAACATAAGATGTAAGATAAATTTTTTGAACATAATATATAAGATAATTTTTCCAACATAAGATATATCATTTCAAATGTAATAAGTGAAATATGTTATAAAAATTTGCAAAAAGAATAGGACTAGTTCAGGAATATGTTAACAGCAAATTTAAGTTACAACCCACATAAAAAGGCAACATAGCAAATGAATGAATGCAGAAATAAATCCTAGTCAAGGTCAGCTCATATTTGGGCATATCTCTCTTTTTGTTGTGCAATTGACCACACCTGAATGATGTATAAAAATCTAAGGTTGACCATATAAATCTTCTCCATCTATTTATCACTGCTGCTTCTAAACATAACTGTCTTTGGACTTCCATTTTATAACACATATTGAATCGATTTCCAACCTTACTTCTCACATAATGTTCTCAGCTAACAAAAGATAGTCAAAATTTCGTCAGCTAACTGGAATAGTTATGTATTGAATTTCACATGCAACAACTTCATAAGATCACTCGAGACTGGTTGAAGGACTACTCTTTAACTTCTGAAAATATCAAAGTTTCCAGGTTCGCCAAAGAGTTAGATCAAACTTTATGGTGTCAAATCCTCAAAATTCAGATCCTATCCCCCCAAAAAGCTTCCAACTGAGAGCCTGATTAAACACATCTCTGATGCAAGGTGGAAACAGCAAGTATGCTAAAAGCTAAGTAGAGACGAATCTCATTTGGTCTAAAAGCAGAAACTATGACAACTACTAGATGAGTTCATGTTAATTCCAGAAACACAATGTACCAATAAATGTAAGCTTCCAACCTCCATGCACTGCCATTACAGTTGTCGGTCTCACACAAACACTATGAAATCACTACCAGGCAATCAAACCTACCACTTACTGTAAAGCACCTGATGGCTACCCATTAACTGCGATCCACTTCTACAAGCATGCTTATTTGTTCTATTCTTGAACAGACTCTTTTTGCTAACCTAGTCAATCAATACACTCCCACTGCACTTGTACTGTTTACAATGTCATTATTCCTAGCAGATGTAATATCAGAGAATTGGCAACTGTCATTTTGGTTTCAACAACAGAAGCTGATTAATCTTGATTTAGAAATCGCGAGCCTTGGCACCATGTTAAAGTTAGTTCATTGCAACTAAGTGATCAAGATTCAAGTCATGAAAATTGCTTTCCATATGCAGATAAAGCTCCATATGTTGACCATTCTTAAATCCCATATTGGCAGGAGCCTTGAGTATTAAGCTACCCTTTTAGCCAAACCGAGTTCAGATCATTAGTTACCATTTACTAGCCTCCAACAAATCCTTTGACTAAAAAGTTTATAAGGTACATGCAAATGGTAGCACAGAGAAGAGCAAAACCTGAGAATGGAAGCAACAATAACTCAGGAATTTACTTTGCTGAAGTAAAGAAAAACTGATTCACTAAACAGTAGTGAAAGATTTCTGCAGACCTAAACTTTTACAAACCTCAAAACTTCATCATCATTGTCCAAGATCTATCACATCAAAAATCGGCTCTACTATGAACAACATAAAAGAAGGCAAGACAGAAGACTGAAAATGTCATGATCACCTGCCATTGCCATAACTCCTTTAAAGTTGTGCAAATTTCTCAATAATGAAATTAGAAGCAGAAGAACCTCACAGTGGTTATTCTACAAACCACAACTTAAGCTTATTCAAGCAAGAGGGTTGCTGCTGATTACTGTGCCAAATTCAGGAATTCTGTAATGCAAATTCTAGACTAATAGGGTTTCTGTCGACATAATTAAGTTGTGGCAGAACTTCAGTTGGCAGAAAGCACGTGGCAGCATACAGGAAAATGTGTATAACAAATCTTGATCCTTGCACAATAAAATGTTAAACAAGATAAAGCACACACACTGAAATGTGATTCAGGCATATTCATATATCTAACATTAGTGATCAGACGAGAATGCAACCAAACAGTACAAAATGAAGTAAATTTAAGTACTAAAATTAAAATCCTCTCGATGCCCTTGTCAAATATATCATTTAATCAAAACAATGATCATATTTCAAACAACTCAATACTTGAACCTTAGATATACAGCAATAATCACAATTCTGCTGAATTTACACTGCTGCAAGTTCACTAAAAGAAAAAAAAAGGTAATTATGAATTTTCTTACAAGTGTAAAGAATTCAATGTCTTGGCTCCTCTTTGGAGAGTAATTTCGTATGTCCTGTCACAAAGATCTTGCAAAAACAATTCCAAAGCTTTTGCTGCCAGCCAGTCAACAAAGAATAGATCAGCTACTAATAAATGGCTACTATTATCACAAACAAAAGAGAAAAACTAAAATCTTTTGAAAATAAGAAACCAAAGTATTGGATAAGTTCTATCTATGCTTTCATGATAGGCATTTTGGCTCTGAAAAGTAAATTATTATTTCACCAACTTGCACACAAAAAAGAAAGTAACATTAGCCATGGGAGCATAACAAATGACACACCATTACAGATGAATCGAAGGCCTACATGTATTCCTGAGGAATAACAATACAGAAATTACGAGATTCCCTAGAATTCTCGCAAAAAACCACTCATTCAAGTAGTTCCTCATGGAACAAACACTGACTTCCTTTGAAAAATCTCCAATCCAATACACTGTAATCTAAAACTACACGCACTAAAAGAACTGTTAAATAGAGAGTAATACTTTAATTCTTCAGCAAGACAAGACTTCCTACAAAATTAAGCCTTAAGAAGTAATGAAAATTTGTCATTCCTTTCCCTAAGCTGATCATGAATTTAGACCACGAATTAAATTGCAACTTCACTAGATTAAGCATTGTTCCAAGTACTTGTTTCCTTCAATACTATTCAGTAAAGGCCGAATCAAGCTGATATATGCAGATTGTAGAGGAAAAATTCCGCTAAATTCTAGCTAAGAAGAATAATCATCACAAAACAAATAGACTATCTTTGCGATGTCGAAGCAAAACATAACTTTAATGAAGGAATAAAAAGAACAATCAGCAAGTAAAGGAAGCTATGCAAGTTCGTAACTTTTATATATTAAATGGGATGAGATACTTTGCTTCGTCAGATACAGAAAAATATCCTAGGGCATGACAAATTATAGAATATGGAATTGCACAAAAACTTACAAACAAGAATAGGCACAGCCAACGCGATTTTGCCAACATCTTCATCCGCTTGCATTATCTTCTTTATTCGTGACTGTTAGAGCAAAATCAAACAAAATCCATCAGTTCCACATCAATGCCCAATGATAAAGCACCGATTTTACCAGTAGCACAAGGCTCTCGATCAGAAATTAGGTCGTGTCTGCAATTTGACCGTGGTTAAGGGATAAAAAGAGCATAATGAAAGCAGCAGAAGAACGAATCAACGAGATTGGAGTTTAGGATTTCATCAATCAAACAAGCCATTAAGCAAACTGGAGATTCCAAAGCAGAACGGCCAGTTTACAAATCAAACGACATCTCCATCAAAGAACCTCCGCGGTACCAGCAAAACGCAGTTTCATACGAGGCAAAAAAGAAGGGGAATGATCAAACAAGGGAAAATTACCGCAGGGAATCTTGTGCCGAGCTTCTTCCTCATATCCTAAATCCTACTCTGTTTCCTGCTTAAAGTATAGATCTAGACCGCCCTGGAGATCGGGCAAGGATTAGAAAGGGGAAATCAACGCGAAAGCAAGACCGGTCGCCGGTAAATGCCGTGGCCTTCGATCGTGATCTATCAATCCATCGACCGATCGCCTTCTTCCACTTCTCACTCTCGAATTCAGCAGAACGCGAGTCTCGGATCGGGCTCGAACGAGAATCGGAGCACCGTCGCCGACCCTTTCCCCTTCTTTAAATTTCTTCCAATTTAGGGTTTTTTTTCTTTCTTTTCTTTTTTAGTCAGAATAACTAGGCCAGATAATGGACACGTGGCCACATCCAACCGTGTGGTGATAACGGTTCTGCCGTTGGATTAGGTTGTGATGTTGACAATTTACAATTCAGTCCTTTAACTTTGATTTTATTTATTATGACTTTCTGAATATGAATTAATGTTTCGATCTCGTCCGACCTTTTGATTCTACTGAAATCGAAAATTAATTATGTCAAATTGGACATAATTACTTATAAAAACAATAAGTATACTGTTGGAAAATTATAAGTATACAATAAGTTCACTTATTAATCAAATTATAATTAATTATTTTGGATATATATTTGCAAATTTAACTCGTTTTTCCTTTTATCTACTCTTACCTGTCACGGACTAGTATTTCTAGTACAAATACGTCTCTTGTCCGAAGTGGTAGATTAGGACAAATCCAAGGGATAGGGATAGGGATTAATAAAAGGGTATACGGAGACTCCAAAGACACATTAATGTATACGGCTCTTGATCTCCGTACATCTTGATAATTCTACGGTGATGGCTTTATTGGACTTGATGGTAATTAACTACTCCATCAGGGGCCATCATCCGGCTAATTCGACCCTAAGCCGGAAGAAGACCAGTTCGCCCGCTCCCTCGCCAGTTGCAGTATATAAGAAGAAGCGGTCGGCGGCTAAACCTTCTCCAGGGCGGAAAGGAAGTATACAAGCCGTAGGGGGCGACGAGAGGCGGCGGGACCGAGGTAGGGGAGTGGAGGGAACCCACTTAATCTTGTTCTTTCTTTGTGTTCTGTTGTCTCCGTTGCTTGATTCGGTCCTGGCTGCTCTCCCTGGCAGTCCAGCTCTTTATGGGTCCTATCTTCTCAAAATGATTTCTTGGTTTCCATTTCTGTGATTTCGTTCGGTTTTTATTTTGGAGTTGTTGGTTCTATATGCTGTAGCGGGAATTTTCTTTTTCCCGTTTGAACGTAGGTGTTGGTGTTTCCTTTTCTTTCTTGTGTTGGATTTATGATGAGTGGTCTGAGGTTTTTATCGGTTTGTGTAGTTTTATCGCTCAAAATTTTAATTTTTATGATTTTTGGTGGATGGGAAGATGGATCGGTACCAGAGGGTGGAGAAACCAAGGGAGGAGACCCCGATTAACGAAAATGAGATCCGTATCACGTCTCAGGGGAGGATGCGCAACTACATCACGTATGCCACCAGCATGCTTCAGGTATGCGCCATCTGAAAGAAAAAAAAAGATACTTTTTTTGAGTCTTGTAGTTTTGTTTCAGGTTTGCCGTTTATTGTTCTTTTGATCATAATACTATTTTATGGGAGATTAAGAAGCTCTACTGATGATATTGTGCGGAAGCAAGATTATGAAATATACTCTACTAACATTTAAGCTTGAATGGTGGTTACTGTAACGACCTACAATATAAATGTCCTTTCTAAAGGCCCAGTGCCTGTAAATTAGTTGTCTAAGTTATTTTTCTCCTTGTGTATATCCTGGTCATTGTTGCAATATTCAGTGGTCTGCAACCGTTTCATGTTGTCCATCTAGATTTATACAAGAGAAAAGCAACATTAGTAGTTATATCTCTTGAAAATTAAAATGTCAGCTCATCTAATTTATTTTTCAATGGCATGTAGGTTATGTTTTCAGAAAGAACCAATATGTTTAATGCTTATGCTTAACTGACTAAATTTACTTTCACAAATTTTCCTGGTGGCAACAATGATGAATTGGCTTAAGTGGACTTCAAAATTGCAAATAATAGTAGTTAGATCAGCTCAGCATGTTTTGTCTTATATGCATTAGTATCAAGTAAAGCTTCTCAGGTTGGCTGTTTATAGTATTTCTAAAATATTTTTGTGTTCACTTCCAAAGGAAAAAGATTCAAATGAAATCATCTTGAAGGCAATGGGTAGAGCTATCAACAAGACTATTATGATTGTGGAACTGATCAAGTTATTAGCTTTCGGTGATCTGCTTTATTCTCTAGCTCTCAAGGATTAATTGTGTTATACACAAGAATCTTATTGGTTTTCTGGTAAATTCAATTATGCTTATTCTTTTTCCCAATTAAATGAGAATAAGTGTTTGAAACTCCCACTTTTTTGTTTCATTATAATGATGACACAGAGAAGGATAGTTGATCTACATCAAAATACAGCTATTGGATCTGCTGACATAACTGATCCACGGGAACCATTAGAGGAAGGCTTACTTCTGTAAGAAGACTTACTTTTAATGTCAAAACATCAAAGTTTTCATGGATGTTGGCATGTCCATAACTTGCAAAGTTAGATGTATTTTTCCATGTTTAAACATTGAAAATTTTCGTTTTTTATATCTTACTGTTATTATTTGCAGGCTTGAGACAACTAGACATGTCTCTGTGATCAGTATAACTTTGTCAAAGAAAGAGCTGGATACATCTGCTGTTGGGTTAGTTCAACAGGCATCTCCTTATTCTTTTGGAGCATATGTGCTGAAATTTGAAGATATAATAATAAACAATTTATACTTTTCTCCTTGACTTACACATTAGCACCACATACAAGTCATTACAAGTTTTTCTCTTCTCCCACGGCGGGAGCGTCTTTTGGAGTTAAACAGTTGTGTGATATCTGTTAATTAATATTTTCTTCTCTTTGCTCTATGGCCTTGAGTCTCAAATTATGTAGGTTTGCTACAAAGTTTGTTGTTACACTTGTTGTGTTTCTTGGATGTTCATTTGTTACTCTGGCACTATTATTGGAATAGATATAACTTCATTACAAGTGAAAGTATTTTATTATTGTAAGTCATGCAAATATCTCTTTTTTTTTTGGTATTTGCTCCACATGTTTGGTCAGCAAGTCATTATTTTGGGCTTGTGTGCCTGTGCTTTTGAGTTGAAATCCTTTATTAAACAGTTAAGTTGTACACCAACCAAAATATATTGAGGCAAGAAAACTGGTATAAGAGTAACCTAGTCATAGTGGGAGGTAACTTGGAAGTGCATTAGTTAGTTGTTTGCTTTAATTTTCAGAAGTTTCAAAATCAAATTATTTCTTGCTTATATTTGCCACTAGACTTCTTTTATTTCCATGTTCCGCTAGTATTGATCTTAAACTTGTTTTTTGATTTGGGGGCATCCATCCTGTTTTGTTTTGCAAAATGTGTCTCTTGTAACAAAAAGAGATAGTGAGCTTCGACTCCTACTCTCTTAAAAATGTATTTAAAGCTATAAATATGGCCCTTTCTAAATTGTGAATAGAGGTTCTTACTTCTAGCTTTGACTCTGAGTGTTGGATGGTTGATAAGTAATGTGTCCAAAAAATGTTTGTATCACTAAGATAAAAATGTTGAGATGAATGTGTTGTCTGTCTAAGGAAGAAAGAAAAAGAACTATTTTCTTTCATGAACAATTAGACATGCCTTCAATTGCAAATAAAATGAGGTTGAATCATTCGGATGGTATAGGCACGCTCTAAGGAGATCTATAGATGTTGTTAGATGATGTGAGATAATTATTAATACTGGTGTGTGAAATAGAGGGAGACTCAAAAGGATTTTATTAGTGACTATAAATAAAGATTTAAATGATTTTGATTTAACTAAGGATATTACCTTATACAGGACTCAATTGACAGAAACTGATCCATGTAGTCAACCCCAATTAGTTGGGAACTCATGACTTGTTTTTATTGTATTCAAGTTTCTTTCAAACTTTGTGTAGGCTGACCGCTCAGTATTGATATGTCAATGTACTAAATGACCTCTCAGTATTGATATGTCTATGTATGACATTTGAGTATGAAGTCTATTAACATGGCTACTAGGTTGAAGCTTATGCTGGTTAGGCTTTATGAATTAGCATCCAGCTTTTGTCATCAAAGCATCTCTGCACTTTAATGGAGATGTGTTGAACAAGTCTGTCAAAATTAGCTTCATTTATATTATTCCTACTTTTTCTATATTTAAAAACTTGTCTTTTACCGATTGCCTGATTTGTGGCTTTCCAAGAACTTTCTTGGAGAAACTAGGAGTTGAAGGAAACATTATTTTACCATCTAACCAGCAATTGTCATCTTCCAATTTATTGCATGCCTTGTAATTCCTTCCTCCATTTATTCAGTAAGATCCATTCAAGATCCACTTTGGGAGTAAATAAAATAACCTGGATGGGATGACTAATCTTATTTTCATATTATGAATCATAAGTGCATTAGAGGCTCAAGAGAGGAAATGATTTAAGATATTTTCCTTTCTAGATTTCCCTTATCATAATAACTTTCCTTTAGATTTCCTTTAGTTTTAGACTTCATATTGACTAGCCATTATTTCTTTCCCTAGGTTTCAACCTCCATTGCCCAAAGATGAGGTTAAACCCTTGGGTGAATTCGGCTATGGAGGAGGTATTTTGTAAACTTCACTCTACAATATTTATTTAGATAATTTTCATGCAATTTTCTCTGACAACTTATTTACAAACGCAGAGGGCTCACCCGTGAGTCGAGGTAGAGGCCACGGTGGCCGTGGCAGGGGAAGGGCTTATGGTAATTATGATGGTCAGGAAGATTTTTTATTCAGCAATTATATCTATGTTCTGTATATTTTGTTGTGCCCATTCTGTAATATGTAATTCTCATGGGTTCCTTTGTGTTATATGTTCAGGAGATGATACGGCGGATTATGGTGATGGAAGCTGGGACAACAAGGGACGTGGATACGGTAGAGGCGGCTATTTCCGTGGCAGAGGCCGAGGTTTCCGTGGCAAAGGTGGTTATGGTGGCCAGCCTGATTTTCAGCAGGAAACCAATGGCAATGACAATGAGGGTTCTATTCCTGTTCGGGGCAGAGGTAAGTTTCTCTCAGGCTTATAAGATTGGTTAACAGTCAAATTCGTGAAGACCATCCTAATGAAACATGGGCTGTGTTTGGAAAGTTCCTAATGGATCCATCTTAATCCTTTTGCATCAGTTCAGTAGGTTTTTCATGATCAAGTGGGTCTACGTCTGAACATTGTTGAGGATGTCTAATTTCAGGTCGTGGTCGTGGTAGGGGCCAAACCCGAGGATGGGGTCGAAATTCTCAACTGAACGGACTGATCCATGCTGGTGCTGTTGGTGCTTAATCAGATTGATATCATCTGCATGATTTCTGCTTTTGTGTCTGGATGGATGCCTGCTCTGATGAGTTCATCATTTGTTTCCTAACGCTGGATTAGCCATTCCTGTGTCATGATATAGCATCACAATGAATCACTATGATCCCAAGAGTTCTAGGCAGCCATTAGTTTTTTTTCTTTGAGAAGACTAATAGTAGGTCTAATCAATAGAGCAGTACATTCTTTTATTTAGTTTCTTTTGTAAAGGTAGCATGATAAATACTTAGCCATGCCATAATTTCTTATTAATGAGTTGCCCATTTTAGCATTGGTTTAGTGCTATCTTGTAATGACATCTTTTTATTATAGTAACATCTCTAAGATTAATATTTTTCAGATTGTTGCATGAACTTCGCATACAATGTTCCTCATCTTTCCCCATTTTGGATTTGTGGCTGCACCAGTTCTTGATCTGAGAAAAATGAGGGCCTAATTATCTTGTATTTTGCGTAGAATGTGTACAGATCATTATTCCTTAAAATTCAATTTCATGATCTTCTTCTTAGTGAAAGTATATTACGCTAATATAAATCACAACCTGCACACACATGCTTGAGAGATCTGCCAAGAATTAATTTAATCGCAGTGCCTGCTATCAAATTGTTTTAAACATGATACTGTAATTGGAACTAAAGTCCATGGCAAAGGATCAGTTCCAAAGTCTTTCCCACAAATGAAGCTTCCAATAAATCCTTCCCACATTCTCAATTAATGAAAGTAAAAGATAAATGCAGAAAACATGGGTGGCCTCCATGGCCTGTCAAAACTCCAACAAAATGGAGACCTGGTCTTAGCACACCAACCACAGCCAACTTGCACTAAATAAAGGCAGTTCAGGGAACTCTTCTTTGGAGAGAAGCTACCATGTTTTTAATCTTATCAATCATCCGATCTAAGTTTTAGATGATTAATGAGGAGATGTCAGCAGCTCAAAAAAATTAGTAGTGTTGAAGTCAAACAATCTTTATCCTGGAGAATATAAGCATTTCAATGGTTGAAGTAATGCGAAGAAGAGGAGAAGAGCACACCCATTCTGACCATCACGACTGAAAGCTCTTTGCTTGGAAGAGGTCATATGGACGTGTCTTGTGGAGTTGCCCTTCGTCTATCATCACGCCATAAACTTCATCATATTTATAAGCACAGACCAAGACATCTCCATTCATTGCATTGCAAGCCATGGCATCCCATCTCGTGTTAACTTCCAGGCTTACTGCTACCTCCTCCTTCTTCTTCTTCTTCTTCTTCTTGTGTCTCGTAGCTCGCCACCACTTAGAAGCTGCGGAGTACACGGTTGGCGACGCCGACGGATGGGACACCGGCATCAACTACCTCCTCTGGTCCAATAAGTACAACTTCACCGTCGGCGACGTGTTAGGTAACGTCATGAGAGTCGATCATCTCCTGCAAGCAGCCGCTTCGGATTTCTCGTTTACTGATCGATGTGTTCCGACGCACGCAGTGTTCAAGTACGTGCAGGTGCAGCACAACGTGTACCAGGTGACGGAGGAGACGTACCGTTCATGTGACTCGAGCACCGGCGTGACAAGGACGTACGACAGCGGCGACGACCGCGTGACGCTGGGCGAGGCCACGAGCTACTGGTTCATATGCACCATCAACGGCCACTGCCAGGCCGGAATGAGGCTCGCCGTTAGCGTGGCGAAGTCGAGCTCAGACGGAGGCGGTGCCACCTCCGCTGCACCGTCGCCGCCGGAGCAGGGCAACGGGGCGGCCGGAGGGCGCATGGGGTGGTGGTGGAAAGCATGGATGTTGTGCCTGTCGTTATGCCTGTTGACTTGGTTGAACTGCTTTTGAAATGGTGGGTTTGTGTTGGACATTTGTTATTCTAATTTTCCAATTTAACTGTTGTGTTAAGTTTGATTATTAATTAATATTGTTAGTAATATTCATATGTTTTCTCCATTTAAATCTAAATAATTAATCTTAAATTCCAAATTCCAATCATAAGAGATCAGTTGTTCTTTTTTGGTTTTTTTCTTGATCTGCGTACCTAACATTCTCGATTGGCCGCCTTTGGTGCATAGTTAACAAAACAGGAACGGATGGATATTGACTCGACTAAGTCTCGAGTCGTTGACGAAACGTATGCCAATTGGCTATATGTTATATTTAAAATATAAATTATAAAACTGTAATATTAGAAAAATAATGAAAGAGAATGATAGGGATGGAATAGAAGTTTGGAGGAGAGAGCTGAGTAATGAATATGGTAGGTGTTGTTACCTTTCATTAAATAAATGGGCGAATTGAAATATCATGATTTGATAGCCAACCACCTATCTCTCCTTTTCTCTGTTTGTTTTCCATTACTTTCCGATGGAACGATGATGATATATTGGATGAACCAATCTGATTATAATAATATTTTTATATTATGAGTGTTTTCAATAATATCCGAAAAAAAATACTATATCATAATCAGTTTATTTTATTTTATGGAATTCTTTTCATGCTTAAAGGAATTTTGGGTTCGTGCACGTCTCAAACCCAAAATGTATAAATTTTTGAGAAATTATTATTATATCATGGACTTGATGTTCTATCAGGTTTTTGCTTGGTCAACTTATTTTTGTTGTCCTGACGCAAAGTGTGATATAAACGAAACTCAACCTGATCGAACATATATTATAATAATTTAATCGTAAATGTGACATGAAAGGAGAATTATGTTAGTTTATTATTAACTTGAGCTTAATTATGTTGGTTGGATGGGCGGTTTAGACTTAAAAGAGATAAGCTTTTGAGATATTGTGTCATTTTATGCAATAAATAATTTACAGTGTCTATCAATAACGAAGTCAGTCATATGCTACATAATAGGGACTATATGCCATTCACACAAGCACTTTGTTATTTATGAAATGTTAAGTGTACACCATCCTAACATATGTGCGGAATGGAAGGAGCTTACCTACTGGTGTCTCCCTCTATGTTTTGGACTCACTTTCCATACCTACTGGTGTCTCCCTCTATGTTGGATTCTACCGTCTCTTTATCTTCTCAGTCGAACATTGAACGGATCATGTTTCTTGCCAAGGCGTTGTTTGTGAACTCACTTGTTTTGGGACACTTCATGAGTCGCTCTTTAAAGAGTTTTATGTTGCATGCAAGGAATGCTATATCTTGGAATGTTGGTCTTTTCTAAAGTATTTTGGTGACACTATATATATATATATATATATATATATATATATATATATATATATATATATATATATATATATATATATCATTGTGAATTAGGAAATGACTATTAAATATTCTAAATATGATATTATATTTACTAGTATATTAAATAAAAAAATTCATATTAAATAAATATAAGAATTAATAAAAACTTTCTTTAACGGAGTTTCATCTCTTCCTATTTAAGGGGAGATGTCTCTCCTTTGTTCCTAGTCTAGTCAAGCCCAAGAACAAAAGGAACGAAGAGTTATGTTAAAGGAGAGGTACTTTCATTACCTTTTTTGAAAATAAAAAATTTTATTTTATTTTTACTTTAATTCCTTAAATTTTAAAATTTTTATAGTTTAAAAATATTTATTGTTGGATTAAGATATATTATCTAAAGTTTTTAAGGGATTCTTTAATCCTCTTTAAATATTTTTATTTTAGATTTAAACATATTAAAATTATACATATTTTATGTATTGAATACATGATATATGATTTTTCATATTTAGATTAACAATGTTATTTTCTCGTATTGTCATTTTAATCTTATTTGGATTAAAATTTACTATGAGTAGTTTAAAAATATTTCTTAATCCTTTAAATATTAAAATTTTTATTGTTAGATTACAATATATTATCTGAAAAATTTTGATCACTTTTAAGATTTAAATTTTTATTATTTGATTAGATCATGTTGAAATTAATTATCATATTGAAAGTAGGAATTTTAATTCTTTTTGAATTATGAATGTCATTTCAAGTTTATCTTTCAATTTTATTCTTTAATTTGTTGTTATGTTTTAAGATATTATTCTTAATGAATATATGTTGTTATAATTTAATATTGATTAAATTGGATATGAATATGGTTAAAACAACCCACGCCCAATCCATAGGTTAAGTTATAGCCCACTTGCTAGGCCTAGTCAACAAATCAGGCCCAGCCTGTAGGCTAGGCTCAACCCGCGGGTCAAGCCCTAGCCCGTAGGCTAATCTAGTTGAGTCCGGGTAGTTATGTGCGATGCATATAACCAGTCCATGGACCAGGGTTGATTCAGCCTGGTGTGATGCATGTATAGTCATGTGTAGTGCATATTGCTAGTCATAGGTGGCCTTTAAGGGTGGCGATGCCCGTGGGGACAATACCACCTGTGGGCGTTGCGCTCACGAACAAAATCGCCCGCAGGGGCAACGCCGCTTGCGGGTAGAGGCAACGCCCCCGCCTCCGCAATGGCCGCCATTAGGGTGGCGGTGGCCACAACGCAACAACCGAGAAGGGATTAGGGTTTTTATGGGCAAATGATAGTTTTGCCTCTTAGAATTTTAGAAATTTCGAGTTATGTCCTTTCTATATAAATTATCTAAATATCCTTCATAATTTATAAAATTTCCCACATATCTCAAATTTTAAAAAAATATTAATTAATTAAAAAGTTTAATTAACTATTATTATTTATCTATTAGTTCTATATTATAATATATACATGTGATATATGATGTAGATAAATGATCATGGACCGTGTGATATTATGTAATCATCATTATTATTATTATTAAGGTTTACGAGTCTCTATTTTTTTCTTGTTTATTATCGGGTCTGCGTGCTTATGATTATATTGTAATTACATGAGGAGGCACAACGGGAGCATGGAGGTGATAACGAGACCCACGAGGTCAAGACGGATGATCGTGATACATGGGGAAGTATCGAGATACCGATGGAACCGACAATGATGAGATAGACAATCATAGGGAATTGAAATACGTCGCTACACACATAGATCTTGATATGAGTGATTGGGCCCACTAGCACGGGCTTGATCACATTAGGCTATGGTCCATGATCATCTTGTATGATTGCTTATGTAATATATGATTACTAATACATATACTATATATATGTATATATATTTGTATGCAATGTAGATATATATTAAATATATATGTGTGTGACATATCATAGGAGACCAAATTAAAATCTCATCTCTTGATAATATTAAGTCAATAAACGTGAGACAATTAGATTGACCCACATGGCCTTTTACCATTATAGGTAGGAACCGATTCCTGACATAAGTTGAGTTGGTCAAGGCTCACATATATCACGATTCATTATCTTGCTTACGACATAGAAATGTCACTAGTGACCTGAGGATATTTTATGCTTGGTTGAGTCTCTTAAGGGTATATCATCGAATCAGACTCATTTTATAATAATGGTGATGACTTAACTGAACATCATGATTGGTCGAGTCCCTCAAGGCCATAGTGGTTTGGAGGTTGAATAGGACAGAAATCACAAAGAGTTATGATTGGCAAGAGTTGCTTACCTTTACTAACTTAGTGTAATTAGTCGAGTCCCTTAAGGTTATGTTAAGATGCCGATTAGATCTCAATCCTCACTAGAGATCCATCAGGGGCCTCCAATTCATATACTTGAGGGAGTTTTGTGTTTCGCGAGAAAATAGTGGGAGTAGATCAAGATAGAAGTATATGCTAGTCATAGATGCCCAGCAAGCCAATCACGTGAGTGATGGCACGTGTGACTTGATACAGAATCTTTTTGCTTATTATATTTTGGCGTATATCACTTTATAACTATTGCATAAATGCATATATATATTGTGATGTCCTTGGATTTGTGCAATGGGAATCGGATCGTGATGAGATCACGATAATGAGATCGATTCACCTTTAAACACATATCCTAAATAATCCCGGTCATAGGTTACTTGAGAGGGACATCGTGATAACCGGATAGACTGGTGTGCTGTATACCCGTCCATATGATGGATGCAGCTGGTCTCATAGCTGCTCGTGTAGGGACACTAGGGATACAGTACAGGTGCTCATTGGAGAATGAGTTCACTGATTGATCCGCTTAAGGAATGCTGGATGGTTGATGATACCTTATTGTCAGACAGCGATTCCGTAGTCCTAGTGGTGTATCTGGTCCTTAGACTTGAGACACCAAGGATGTCCTGTATGAGTGCTCCACTCTTTGATACCAGACTTATAGGTTTGGCTGTCCCAGATCTAGTACAGCTGGTCATTGGGAGTGGTAGTCGACCTTACGAGGGCTATTGAGTGTCGACAGAGGATCATCCACTCTCGGCGTCATGAGAGGAATATCCCATGTGTTCTTGCTCAAACAAATCCCTAGCTAGGGTCATTCAGGTTGAGAGAGAAAGAGTTCTCCGGGAGAATCCGATTAGAGCGAGACTTGAGTAGAAACCGTATGGGTCTGACAGCACCATGCTCGATATACGGTCTCTGGGATATTAGATGGATGAGGGACTATAGGTACATGGTAACTGAGGACAGACATGTCCAATGGATTGGATTCCCCTGTATCGTTTGGGGACTACGGCGTAGTGGCCTAGTACGTCCGTAGTCGATGAGTCGAGTGAATTATTACAGAGATAATAATTCACTGAGTTAGAAGGAGTTCTGACAGGTATGACTCACGGTCAGCTCGATATTGGGCCTAGAGGGTCACACACATATGGTAGGCATTGCGATGAGTAGAGGTTCGGATATGAGATATCCGACGGAGCCCTTGTCTTATTGGTTGCAGATCTAATACCCACTAGGGAAGGACCCATTAGGGTTTGACACGGGATCTCTATAAATAGGAGGGATTCACAGCCTCATAGGCTAGAGTCTTTGCTTGCCCTTCCTATTCTCCTCTCCCTCTCCACCTCAGAGTAGGCCTGGAGTTTTGAGGAGCGTCGTCGCAACCCTGCTGTGTGGATCACCGCTAGAGAGGAGGACGCTTGACCTCCTTCACCCTCTCCTAAGGATCTACAAGGAAACAGGGATATACGATCTCCCTAGGTAACACAATCTCTATACGCAGTTTTGTGTTTTGCGAATTTTTGCGCACCAATCTTCACACGACGACGAACATCTTTTTGGGAATCGGGGATTTTTGTTTTCTTATTCTTCCGTTGCGCATATGATGTCGCCCCCCATGATTTCCCAATAATGGTATCAGAGCCAGGTTGTTCGTGCGAATGATTGGTTTTGAACTGCGTGTGTTGTAGGAAGAATATTGACGTCAAAATCGTTGACGCAAAAGCAAGGAAGGGCAGCAACAGTTGCTGCCCTCGATCTGCATGCCTGCAGCCGCAGCCAAGCAGAACAGCACCGGCGCATGCGCAAGCGCTGTGCCTGCAGCAGCCGGCCGGTGGTCTGCTTACAGCAGGCTTGCTGCTGGCGGGGCTGGCAGCCCACGGGCAGAGGCGCCGCAGGGCAGCGGCGCCTGCCGCCGCTACTCCCGCGGGCGAAACCTCCCATAGGGGCGGCCGCCCGGCGATACAGCACCGTCTGCGGAGGCAGCGGCGCCCGAAGGGGGCACCCACCCGCAGCGGCATCGCCGCCAACGGGCGTGCCGCCTGCAAGCGAGGGCAGTGCCCTCGCCCCGCCGCACAGGCCGCCGCCGGCAGGGTGGCGGCGGCGGCAGTAGCGAAAAGGGGAAAGGGTATTAGGGTTTTCTGGGCAAAAGACAGTTTTGCCCCTCGAAATTTGAGAAATTCCAGTTTCTGTCTTTTGTCCAAATTACAAAAATACCCTTAGGAATTGAGAAATTCCCTACATGTCCCTAATTTCAGAAAAATATTAATTAATTAAAAGGTTTAGTTGATTATTATTTTTATTATTATCTAATAGTCCTACATGATGATGATTATTTATACATGTGATGTATGATGTGTGGACGGATGATCATGGACCGTGTAATGTGTGTACTTGTGATTATTATTATTGAGGTCTGCGAACCTCCATTATATTTCTCGTTTATTATCGGGCCTGCGTGCCTATGATTAAGTTGTAATCACATGAGGAGGCGCAGCGGGAGCGTGGATGCGATAGCGGGACCCACGAGATGGACGATCGTGATGCATGGAGATGCATCAAGATGTCGACGGAACCGACGAGGACGAGATGGACGATCACAGGGCATGGAGATGCACCATTGCACACATAGATCTTGATGTGAGTGATTAGGCCTACTGGCTCGGGCCTAATCATATTAGGTTGTGGTCCATGATCATCTGATGTGATTGCTTATACACATACTAGATATGTATATATATATTTGCATGCGATGTAGATATATATTAAATATGTATATGTGTGACATGTCATATTAGGAGACCAAATTATAGAAACATCTCTTGATAATATTAAGTCGGTAAACGTGAGGCAATTAGATTGACCCACGTGGCCTTCCATCGTTATGAGTAGGAACCGATTCCCGGTGTAGGTTGAGTTGGTCGAGTCCCTCGAGACTCACCTATATCGCGATTCGCTATCTTGCTTACGACATAGAGATGTTACCGGTGACCTGAGGGCATGGTATGCTTGGTCGAGTCCCTCGAGGGTATATCATCAAATCAGACTCATCTTGTAACGAAGGTGTTGACTTAACCGAGCATCATGGTTGGTCGAGTCCCTCGAGGCCATGGTGATTCGAAGGCCGAACAGGACGGGAATCACAAGGAGTTGTGATCGGC
Organism: Musa acuminata AAA Group; assembly: GCF_036884655.1. Lineage (NCBI taxonomy): Eukaryota > Viridiplantae > Streptophyta > Magnoliopsida > Zingiberales > Musaceae > Musa > Musa acuminata. The sequence goes on from NC_088335.1 coordinate 39,998,948, forward strand.
AAGAGTTGCCTACCTTTTAGGCTTAGTGTGATTGGTCGAGTCCCTCGAGGTTACACTAAGACGCTGATTGGATCCTGATCCCCACTAGAAGTCTGCTGGAGACTTCCGTTTCACGTGCTGAGGGTGTCGCGTGACTTGTTAGTAAAATAGTGGGAACATATTAAGATAGAAGTCCATATCTTGATAGTTTATTTCTTGCAAAATCTGCATGTTATTCATTTCTGCTACATCTTTATTTTCAGAAAATGTCGCTTTCAAATCCCTTACGTGGCATACTTGATGTCAACCGCCTCACTGGTCCAAATTATACGGATTGGCTCCGTAACTTGAGAATTGTTCTCACAGCGGAGAAAATCGTGCACATCCTTGATACAGTGATGCCTACGCCCGAAGAAGGGGCAAGCGAGGATGAGATCGCTCGCTACGTGAAGTACATTGATGACTCCACTCTTGCTCAGTGCTATATGTTGGGCTCTATGACTCCAGAGTTACAGAGACAACATGAAGAGATGGATGCCAGATCCATTCTCCTACATGTCCGTAAATTGTTTGAGGAACAGGGAAGGACTCAACGATATGAGATATCCAAAAGCCTTTTTCGCGCTAGGATGACTGAGGGGACACCGGTTCAGAACCATGTCCTAAAGATGATTGAGTGGATAGAGAAACTCACAGGTCTAGGAATGGTCCTAGAGGATAACTTGTGAGTGGACATTGTGCTTCAGTCCCTACCAGATTCCTTTTCACAGTTCATAATGAATTTTAATATGAACAAGCTTGAGGTGACTCTCCCAAAGCTCCTCAATATGTTGAGGGAGGCAGAGAGTACTATTAAGAAAGAGAAGCCAGTTCTCTACACTGGTGAGACCAGAAAGAAAAGGAAAGCAGAAAGGTCCCTTAAGAAGGGAAAGGGCAAGGGCAAACAAGGTAAAGCAAAGGTTGCTAAGAAAGACCCAGCAAAGGACAAAGGCCAGTGCTTCCACTGTGGTAAAGATGGGCATTGGAAGAGAAACTGCAAAGAGTACCTTGCAGAAAGGGTGAAACAAAAGCTTGATGAAGCTTCAGGTACATTCATGATCAGTCTCCATTTGTCAGACTCTTATGATAACACATGGGTATTGGATACCGGTAGTGCTTATCAGATATGCAATTCATTGCAGGTTCTAGCAAGGCCTAGGAGACTAGAGAGAGGCGAGATGGACCTCAAGATGGGTAATGGAGCAAAAGTTGCTGCATTAGCTGTTGGCGAGGTCGCCCTACATCTGCCTAATGGAGCTTTTATTGCATTAGATGCATGTTATTTTGTTCCTTCTATTATCAAAAACATTATCTCCATTTCATGTTTAACAGTTAGTAGATATAAATTTGTTTTTGAGAACAATGGTTGTTCGATATTATTAGATGATAAGATCATCATGAAAGGAACATTGCATAATGGTTTATTTATGTTAGACACCACTCCACATATCATGAATGTAAATGTGTCCAAAAGGAAACGAGATGAGTTGAACAGTGTATACCTGTGGCATTGTAGGCTAGGTCACATCCATGAAAGAAAGATTCAAAAGTTGCTAAATGATGGATATCTAGATCCATTCGACTATGTGTCATATGCAACTTGTGAGCCTTGCATTCGTGGAAAACTGACCAAATCTCCATTTAGTAGAACTGGAGAGAGAGCCAATGAGTTGTTGGAACTCATACATAGTGATATATGTGGACCCATGTCAACTCATGCCATTGGAGGTTACTCCTACTTCATTACATTTACTGATGATTTCTCAAGGTATGGATATGTGTACTTAATGAAGTACAAGTCCGAGGCCTTTGAGAAATTCAGAGAGTATAAGAATGAGGTGGAGAACCAGACTGGAAAGAGTATCAAAACTCTTCGATCAGATCGAGGAGGTGAATACTTAAGTATAGAGTTTACTCAGTTTCTCAAGGACCATGGGATATTATCCCAATGGACACCTCCTTATACACCTCAGCTCAATGGTGTCTCTGAAAGGAGAAATCATACATTATTAGATATGGTACGGTCCATGATGAGTTTCGCTGACCTACCCATCTCATTCTGGGGATATGCCCTAGAAACCGCAGCTTACCTTCTGAACAGAGTTCCAATTAAGTCGGTAGTGTCTACACCATATGAGATATGGAAAGGGAAGAAGCCTGATCTTAAGGTTGTTAAGATTTGGGGCTGCCCAGCCCACGTTAAAAGACACAACCCCGATAAGTTAGAATCAAGGACAGAGCGATGCATATTTGTGGGTATTACTTCTATCATCCCGAGGACAAAAAAGTCTTTGTAGTTAAGAGAGCAGTGTTCCTTGAGAAGGAACACATTCTTGGCGGAGATAGTGGGAGAATGATAGAATTGAGCGAGGTTGGAGAACCAAGCTCAAGCACCACTCTACAGCCCGAGTCTGTTTAGGTACCTAATACACAAGTATCAACTTTACGTAGGTCTGATAGAGTATCCCATCCTCCTAAGAGATATGTGGGACATATTAGAGCAGAGGATGTAGAGGATATTGATCCTCAGACCTATGAGGAGGCTATTATGAGTATAGACTCCGGGAAGTGGAAAGAAGCCATGAATTCTGAGATGGATTCTATGTACTCCAATAAGGTTTGGAACCTAGTTGATGCGCCCGAAGGTATTGTACCCATCGGTTGCAAGTGGATCTTTAAGAAAAAGATCGGAGTAGATGGAAAGGTAGAGACCTATAAAGCAAGGCTAGTGGCTAAGGGGTATCGTCAAAGGCAAGGTGTTGACTACGACGAAACTTTCTCACCCGTAGCAATGCTAAAATCCATCAGAATTCTATTGGCTATTGCAGCACACTATGATTATGAGATCTGGCAGATGGATGTGAAAACCGCATTCCTCAACGGGAACCTCGAGGAGGAGGTGTATATGATGCAACCTGAGGGATTCGTGTCCAAGAACTACCCAGATAAGGTGTGTAGGTTGCTTAGATCCATTTATGGACTAAAGCAAGCTTCCCGAAGTTGGAACATAAGATTTGATGAGGCAATCAGATCTTATGACTTCGTTAAGAACGAAGATGAGCCTTGTGTATACAGAAAGGTAAGTGGGAGCGCTATCACCTTTTTGGTGTTATATGTGGATGACATCCTCATCATTGGGAATGATGTAGGAATGCTATCCATAGTAAAGGCTTGGTTATCTAGACACTTCTCCATGAAGGACTTAGGGGAAGCATCCTATATTTTGGGGATTAGAATCTATAGAGATAGATCCAAGAGGATGCTTGGCTTGTCCCAGTCCAGGTACATAGAAACTATTGTCAAAAGGTTTGGCATGGAAAATTCCAAGAGAGGTCTCATACCGATGAGACATGGGATATCGCTTTCTACGAGTATGTCCCCAAAGACTCCAGAAGAAAGGGCAAACATGGATATGATACCTTATGCCTCAGCAATAGGGTCTATCATGTATGCCATGCTATGTACTAGGCCTGATATAGTGCATGCTCTGAGTGTCACGAGCAGGTATCAGGCGGATCCAGGCTTGGAGCACTGGAAAGCAGTAAAGTGTATCCTTAAGTACTTGAGAAGGACTAAGGATCTTTTACTAGTAAATGGAGGTAATAGCCTTAAGGTTGAAGGCTACACTGACTCAAGTTTTCAGTCTGATGTCGATGATAGCAAGTCGAATTCAGGGTATGTGTACACCTTGAATGGAGGAGCAGTGTGCTGGAAGAGTTCCAAGTAAGATACCACTACTGACTCGACCACAGAGGCGGAGTACATTGCTGCATCAGATGCAGCAAAGGAGGGAGTCTGGGTGAAGATGTTCATCACAGATTTGGGAGTCGTTCCGAATAGCGAGAAGTCGACTTCCTTATATTGCGACAACTATGGGGCGATTACTCAAATAAGGGAACCCGAGTCTCATCAGAAGTGTTCTGAGGAGGTTCCAGCTTATCAGAGAGATCGTAACCCGAGGAGATGTAGCAGTGGAAAGAGTTCCATCCGAAGATAACATTGCAGATCCACTGACAAAGCCGTTGTCTCAGATTGTCTTTGAGCGTCACAGGAGTCTGATGGGGATCAGACACATAGGTGATTGGCTTTAGGTCAAGTGGGAGATTGCTAGTCATAGGTGCCCAGCAAGCCAATCACGTGAGTGATGGCACGTGTGACTTGATACAGAATCTTTTTGCTTATTATATTTTGGCGTATATCACTTTATAACTATTGCATAAATGTATATATATATTGTGATGTCCTTGGATTTGTGCAATGGGAATCGGATCGTGATGAGATCACGATAATGAGATCGATTCACCTTTAAACACATATCCTAAATAATCCCGGTCATAGGTTACTCGAGAAGGACATCGTGATAACCGGATAGACTGGTGTGCTGTATACCCGTCCATATGATGGATGCAGCTGGTCTCATAACTGCTCGTGTAGGGACACTAGGGATACAGTACAGGTGCTCATTGGAGAATGAGTTCACTGATTGATCCGCTTACGGAATGCTGGATGGTTGATGATGCCTTATTGTCAGACAGCGATTCCATAGTCCTAGTGGTGTATCTGGTCCTTAGACTTGAGACACCAAAGATGTCCTGTATGAGTGCTCCACTCTTTGATACCAGACTTATAGGTTTGGCTGTCCCAGATCTAGTACATCTGGTCATTGGGAGTGGTAGTCGACCTTATGAGGGCTATTGAGTGTCGACAGAGGATCATCCACTCTCGGCGTCATGAGAGGAATATCCCATGTGTTCTTGCTCAAACAAATCCCTGGCCAGGGTCATTCGGGTTGAGAGAGAAAGAGTTCTCCGGGAGAATCCGATTAGAGCGAGACTTGAGTAGAAATCGTATGGGTCTGACAGCACCATGCTCGATATACGGTCTCTGAGATATTAGATGGATGAGGGACTATAGGTACATGGTAATTGAGGACAGACAGGTCCAATTGATTGGATTCCCCTGTATCGTCTGGGGACTACGGCGTAGTGGCCTAGTACGTCCGTAGTCGATGAGTCGAGTGAATTATTACAGAGATAATAATTCACTGAGTTAGAAGGAGTTCTGACAGGTATGACTCACGGCCAGCTCGATATTGGGCCTAGAGGGTCACACACATATGGTAGGCATTGCGATGAGTAGAGGTTCGGATATGAGATATCCGACGGAGCCCTTGTCTTATTGGATGCAGATCCAATACCCACTAGGGAAGGACCCATTAGGGTTTGACACGGGATCTATATAAATAGGAGGGATTCACAGCCTCATAGGCTAGAGTCTTTGCTTGCCCTTCCTATTCTCCTCTCCCTCTCCACCTCAGAGTAGGCTTGGAGTTTTGAGGAGCGTCGTCGCAACCCTGCTGTGTGGATCACCGCTAGAGAGGAGGACGCTTGACCTCCTTCACCCTCTCCTAAGGATCTGCAAGGAAATAGGGATATACGATCTCCCTAGGTAACACAATCTCTATACGCAGTTTTGTGTTTTGCGGATTTTTGCACACCAATCTTCGCACGACGACGAACATCTTTTTGGGAATCGGGGATTTTTGTTTTCTTGTTCTTCCGCTACGCATATGATGTCGCCCCCCATGATTTCCCAACAGTATATATCTTTATTGTTTATTTTTCGTAAAATCAACATGTTATTTATTTATACTATATCTCTTATTTTTTAGAAATATATCGTTTTCAAATCTCTTACGTGGCATACTTACCGTTAACCGCCTCATTGGTCCAAATTATATTGATTGGCTCCATAACCTGAGAATTATTCTCACGATAGAGAAAATTATATACATTCTTGATACAGTGATGCTTACACCCGAGGAAGGGGCATGCGAGGATGAGATCACTCATTATGTGAAGTACATAAATGACTTCACTCTTACTTAGTGTTATATGTTGGGCTCTATGACTCCTGAATTATAAAGACAATATGAAATGATGGATGCCAAATCTATTCTTTTGCATCTCTATAAATTGTTTGAGGAACAGGAAATGACTTATTTTGAGATGGATTCCATATACTCCAACAAGGTTTGAAACCTAGTTAATGCACCTAAAGGTATTATACCTATTGGTTGCAAAAGGATATTCAAGAAGAAAACCAGAGTAGATAGAAAGATAGAGACCTATAAAGCAAAGCTTAGTGGCTAATGAGTCTCATCAAATGCAAAGTGTTGATTATGCAAAGTGGCTAATGAGTCTCATCAAAAGCAAAGCTTAAGGTATTATACTTTAAGAGAACCAAACAGTTGCTAGACTTCTTGGTTGCCATCTCCTTTTCTTCTCTCCCCTTCTTCTCCTCAACTAGTACGTGTGGAGATTTGGACAGCAAGTTAAGGAGTGTCTTCGCAGCTCCTACCGTGTGGATTATCGCTAGAGAGGAGGCCGCTTGACCTCTTTAATCCTCTCTTACAGATTTGTAGGAATTCAGGGATATACGATCTCTCTATGTAATACAACTATCTTACATGTGATTTTTAATTTTTATGGGTTTTTTTTGCGATGAATACCTTTTTAGAAAATCTAGGATTTTATTTTATGTTCTTCCGCTGCGCATGTGATGTCGCCCCTAGAATTCCCTACACATGACCAGTTTATGGGCTAGCCCAACCTAGCTCAATATTATTATTGGATTCGAGCCCAAACATTGATTGAACAAAATCAGACTTGATTAGTCAATTCAGGGTGATTCCGAATTGATTGACTTATTCAAGTTAGGTTTACCTAATTTAAACCTACTCTAGTCCAAATTATACTAGTCTAGAGTAATTGTAGACTAGTTAAATGAGGATTAGAGATTAGTTCAACTAGGTTTTAGTTAAATTGAGTTTAATATGATCGATTGAACTAGGATTCAAGTCAATTGAGGGTTATTGTTAGTATTTGACATGAATAATGTTTAAAAGAGATATTTTTAATATGTTATTTCATCCTGACATGACTAGTATGAGATAATGTTATTACCCTATTGAGGGTAGATAGGACGATTCCCTTCAGGGATTAACGAACCGTTATACGTAGTGGATGGACAGTTCCTCCATCCGTTGTTGGGAGGAATGTATCCCTACTTTGGCGGGTGAGAGACACCACTCCATCCATTGTTAGGAGAGTGATATAAGTTTGCCTCCATCCTCTGTTAGGAGAATACAAACTTATCCTATACAATAAAGTCTTTCTATCTGTTGTTGAGGGAGTACTCATTCGGGTATTTGATATATGCCAATAGGATACTTGATTTTTGATCATGTATTCTTTTTGAGTTAACTATTGGGGTTACTGCTTAGCATTAGCATTGTTGAATTATCTTTATTTTTTATTTTCAAAGTAGCCTCCCACTAGCACTAAATCAGATTTCAATGAAGAGCAAACCTTCCTCTACTGCTAGATAGAGCCATATGAGTGATTCATTGAGTTAACATAACTATGTTTACTTTTCAATTTGATAAATAAATAAATTATAATAAATATTTATAAATTATAAATAAAGTGATATTTATCTACTTAGCTCTAATGTGTGGAAAGATATGATCTTGAAAAAAAAAAATCTAGGATGTAACATCTTTGTATGGTATCAGAGCATGGCCTAAGGCCTTAGGTGTTTAAGTCCTTTGATTGCCTTTGACCGATGATTATTTTTAATCTATTATAGGAGTAATTGAGCCAATTTTAAAGAATAGCGGTCCTATCACTTGGAGTGCTCATGGTCGCAATGCTACTAGTCTATACACTTGGAGAGGTGTTCGAGCAAATAATAACCTGGAAGTTCCATACATCATAGAGCAAACCCAATCCTTACATATACCTATTACTGATTATATGTCAGCTTCTCCAACTTCGTAGAATGCATCTCATGCCCTAGCACCCATCAATACTCCAAATAATGTATACAAAGTCCTCAATGCTATTAGATGATGCTTCGAGTGTTAGAAGGAGCGAGATAAAGTTCTGCGGGGAGGAAATAATACCTTGGATCACTTTAAGAGATTGGGACTCTCAATTTTTAAGGGCAAACCAGATCCAATCTTTGCTAAATATTAGATTTGTCAAGTAGAGAAGACATTAGAAGCTATTGAATGTAAGGAAAATCAGAAGGTGCCTTACGCTTCTTTTATTTTGGAAGGGAAAATAGACACTTGGTGGACCTAAAAAAGGAGGTTGTTATAGGCTAGAGGTGTTGAATCTCGGATTTTGATGATGAAATCAATTGATGAGTTTCGATATAATCTGCGTTTTGAGTGATGCAGGACTAACTTTGATTAGAAAAGGCAAATTGATTAAAGCAGGAAGAATTGGATGTTGGGCCAAAGTAAACATGTTAGAAGATTGGACGTTGGACCAGAGGATCAGTCGACGTGTCGGCAAAAGGCTTCGTGCCGTGAATTCGGGCATCGGGTCGAAGGATCGGACATTGTGCCAAGAAGATCGGAAGTTGCGGGAGTCAACATGCTGATTGGGCAATACGTCGAAGGATCAGATAAAGTGCTAGAAGAACCAATGATATACCGAAAAATATATGATTAAGTGCTTTGTAATAATTTTCCTAGATCGAGTTAGTTTAGGTCTAATTGAGTCGGCATTGGGGTGAAATAATGTAACTTAATTATGAGCCAATTGGGCCTAAATTGAGAGTGATTTTAGGCCTATTAAGAGGCTCATTCAATGACCCAAATGTTGGGTCAAGAGGTGTCACCATCGTAACAGGTGGTAGAATCATCTGTGAGTTGGAAAACTAAAAAAACCTAGTCTCCGAGGCTGTCAGGCAATGGTACTGCCTAGTGATAGTGTGTCAGGTGGTGGTATCGCCAGACTGGGTGGTGGTACTATCCAATGTCAGGCTACAAGCGGTGGTACCATCCAATGTCAAGCTGTAGGCGATGGTACCGCTCGTACTCGGAAGACCCAAAAATTTAAATTTTTGGCTCCATGATTAAAATTGCTTTGACTTGAATTCAAGATATGTATCAATATAACATATTGATAGGGGGAGTTTAGTTTAAACTCTGTTATCAATTGATTGTCATTATAAAAAAGGGGGAGATTGTTGAATCTCAGATTTTGATAATGAAATCAATTGATGAGTTTCGATCTAATCTGCGTTTTGAGTGACGTAGGGCTAATTTCAATCAAAAAAGATAAATTGATATTGGGCCTAGAGGGTCACACACATATGGTAAGCATTACGATGAGTAGAGGTTCGGATATGAAATATCCACCGGAGCTCCTATCTTATTAGATATCCAATAAGCCCCTGAATTATTGGATCTTCTTAATGAGATTCAATAAGAGCCCATGAGAGATTATTGGATAAAGATCTACTAATTTAAGAGACTTGGATAATTGGATGAGATCCAATACCCAATAGGGCAGGATCCATTATGGTTAAATTGATATGGGACCTCTATAATAGGAGGGAACTGGTGGTTCATAGGCTAGAGCTTTTTATTTGCCTTCTTCTATTCTCCACCTCTTCTCCACCTCAGAGCAGGCTTGGAGATTTGAGGAGCGTCATCGCAGCCCTGTTGTGTGGATCATCACTCGAGAGGAGGGCACTTGACCTCCTTCACCCTCTCCTAGATATTTGCAATGATTCAAGGATATACGATCTCCCTATGTAACACAATCTCTCACACACGTAGTTTTTTATTTCACGGATTTTTGTGTACTAATCTTCGCACGATGACGAACATATCTTTAGGAATTAGTGATTTTATTTTTATTATTTCACTATGCACGTGATTTTATTTTTACCTAAATTATGAAAATACCCCTCAGAATTTAGAAAATTCTCTACTTATCCCTGATTTCAGAAAAATATTAATTAATTAAAAATTTTAATTGATTATTATTTTGTATTATTATCTAGTAGTACTTCATGATGATGATTTATACATGTGATGTATGATATGTGGATGGATGATTATGGACCATGTGATGTATGTACTTGTGATTATTATTATTGGGGCCTACGAGTCACCATTTTATTTCTCGTTTATTGTCGGGTCTGCGTACCTATGATTAAGTTGTAATCACGCAAGGAGACACAATGGGAGTGTGGAAGCGATAGCGGGACCCACGAGATGAACAATCATGATGCATGGAGATGCGTCGAGATGCCGACGGAATCGACGAGGACGAGATGGACGATTACAGGACATAGAGATATACCGCTGCACACATAGATCTTGATATCAGTGATTAGGCCCACTAGCTCGGGTTTGATCATATTAGGTTGTGGTCCATAATCATCTGGTATAATTGCTCATATGATGTGTAATTGTTTATACACCTACTATATATATATATGTATATATATATACATATATGTATATACATAAACATATATACATATATTTATATATTTATATATATATATATATGTATATACATGTATATATATATGTATATACATATATATATACATATATATAATATATATATACATATATATAATATATATATACATATATATACATATATATGTATATATACATACATACATATATATATACATATATACATATATATATATATATATATACATACATATATATATATATACATACATATATATATACATACATATATATATATATATATATATATATATATATATATATATATACATACATATATATATATATATATACATACATATATATATATATATACATATATATATATACACATATATATATATACATATATATATACATATACATATATATACATATACATATATATATATATATGTATACATATATATACATATACATATATATATATATGTATACATATATATGTATATATATATGTATACATATATTTATATATATATATATGTATACATATATGTATACATATATATGTATACATATATACATATATACATATATATGTATACATATATGTATATATATATATATATATATATATATATATATATATATATATATGTATATATATATATATATGTATACATATATATATATGTATACATATATATATATGTATATTTATATATATATAAATATATTTATATATGTCGAATAGGACGACAATCACAAGGAGTTGTGATCGGCTAGAGTTGTCTACCTTTTGGGCTTAGTGTGATTGGTCAAGTCCCTCGAGGTTACACTAAGACGCTGATTGGATCCCAATCCCCACTAGAAGTCTACTGGAGACTTTCGTTTCACATGCTGAGGGTGTTGCATGACTTGCCAGTAAAATAGTGGGAGCATATTAAGATAGAAGTCCATATTTTGATTGTTTGTTTTTTACAAAATATGCATGTTATTCATTTCTACTGCATCTTTATTTTCAAAAAATATCGCATTCAAATCCCTTACATGGCATGCTTGATGTCAACCGCCTTACTAGTCCAAATTATACGGATTGGCTTTGTAACTTGAGAATTGTTCTCACGGTGGAGATAATTACGTATGTCCTTGATACAATGATGCCTACGCCCGAGGAAGGGGTAAGCGAGGATGAGATCACTCACTATGTGAAGTACATTGATGACTCCACTCTTGCTCAATGCTACATATTGGGCTTTATGACTCCTGAGTTACAAAGAAAATATTAAAAGATGAACGTCAGATCCATTCTCCTATATGTCCTCAATTTGTTTGAGAAACATGGAAGGACTCAACGATATGAGATATCCAAGAGGCTTTTCCGCGCTAGGATGATTTAGGGGACACTAGTTCAAAACTATGTCTTAAAAATGATTGAGTGGATAGAGAAACTCACAGGTCTAGGAATGATCCTAGATGATTATGTGTGGACATTGTGCTTCAATCCCTACCAGATTATTCCTTTTTATAATTTATAATGAATTTTAATATGAACAAGCTTGAGGTGACTCTCTCAGAGCTCCCCAATATAATGAGGGAGGTAGAGAGCACTATCAAAAAGGAGAAGTCAGTTCTCTACACTAGTGAGACCAGAAAGAAAAGGAAAGCAGAAAAGTCCCTTAAGAAGGGCAAGGGCAAGGGCAGACCAGGAAAAGCAAAGGTTGCTAAGAAAAACCCAACAAAGGATAAAGGTCAATACTTACACTATGGCAAAGATGGGTACTGGAAGAGGAACTACAAAGAGTATCTTGTAGAGAGGGCAAAACAGAAGCTTGGAGAAGCTTCAGGTACATTCATGATCAATCTCCATTTGTCAAACTCTTATTATAACACATGAGTATTGGATACTGATAGTGATTATCATATTTATAATTCGTTGCAGGTTTTGACAAGGCCTACGAGATTGGTGAGAGACGAGATGGGCCTCAAGATAGGTAGTGGATCAAAAGTTGTTGTAGTAGTTATTAGCGAGGTCACCCTACATCTGCCTGGTAGAGCTGTTATTATATTGGATGCATGTTATTTTATTCATTCTATTATTAAAAATATTATTTTCATTTCATGTTTGATAGTCAGTGGATATAAATTAGTTTTTGAGAACAATAGTTGTTTAATATTATTGGATGATGAGATCATCACGAGAGGAACATTGCATAATGGTTTATTTATGTTAGACACTACTCCATATATCATGAATGTAAGTGTATCTAAGAGGAAACGAGATGAGGTGAATAGTGCATACCTGTGATATTATAGGCTAGGTCATATCAATGAGGAAAATATTCAAAAGTTGTTAAATGATAAATATCTAGATCCATTCGACTATGAGTCATATGCAATCTACGAGCCTTGCTTTCATAGAAAACTGACCAATTCTTCATTTAGTAAAATTAGAGAAAGAGCCACTGAACTATTGAAACTCATATAGGGTGATGTATGTGGACCCATGTCAACTCATGTCATTGGTGGTTACTTCTACTTTATTACCTTTATTGATGATTTCTCAAGGTATAGACATGTGTACTTAATGAAGTACAAGTCTGAAGTCTTTGAAAAATTCAGAGAGTATAAGAATGAAGTAGAGAACCAGACTAGAAAGAGTATCAAGATTATTCGATTAGATCGAGGAGGTGAGTACTTAAGTACAGAGTTTACCTAGTTCCTCAAGGACCATGAGATTCTATCCCAATGGACACCTCCTTATACACTTCAGCTTAATGGTGTATCTGAAAAGAGAAATCATATGCTGTTAGACATGGTACAGTCCATGATGAGTTTCGTTGACCTACCCATCTCATTCTGGGGATATGCCCTAGAGACCGTAGCTTACCTTCTAAACAGAGTTCCAACTAAGTCGGTAGTATCTACACCATATAAGATATGAAAAGGGAAGAAGCCCGATCTTAATGTTGTTAAGATTTGGGGCTGCCCTGCCTATGTTAAAAGATACAACCCCGATAAGTTTGAATCAAGGACGGCACGGTGAAAGTTCGTGGGATACAACCCAAAATGATTTTTGTCGGAATGGTTTTCGTTCAATCCCCTCTTCTCTACTCATTAAAGAAAAATGAAATAGTTTTCGTCAGAATCAAATTTTATCGTATGAAGATTTTCAAGCCGACGTAATTTTTTTACTGCACTAATTCAAACCCCCCCCCCCTTAGTGCCGCTCTTGATCCTAATAGGAGGTAATGTGGTGACTTGGGAGCAGTTTAAGGATGCATTTTATGAGCAGTTCTTTCCTAATTCAGTTCACTTTAAAAAATAACAAGAGTTCCTCATCCACCAAGGAAGTAGAACTATAATGGAAAATGATTATTATTTCACTAAGGTAGCTCAATTCTCTTCACATATTGCTTTTAATGAAAATTAAAGAGCTCGTCATTTCGAGAGGGGACTTCGATCATCAATTAGAAAGTCCATTACAGTATTGATTTTACCAATATATACTGAAGTGTTAAATCGAGCTTTGGTGATGGAGAAATTGGATAATGAACTATAACAAGCAAAGGATCGAAAGTGATATTTTAGTGTTGCACTATCTGTGTATGGGGAATTATATTCTCAACCCTTAAAAAAAGCAAGGGCAAATAATTTTGGCATCAACATGTAGGAGCTCCTAGTAATCAAGTTATCATAAGATACTATTTCTATGGGAAGATAAATTATGTTTTCACCTCATGCCCCATGAGATAGTGTGTATACTTTTATTGCCAACAACCAGAGCACATATTAAAGGACTACCCTTGGAAGCAATATGTCGAGCTCCACCCTAAACAGTTGGACAACAATAACTAGGGCCTAGAGAGGGAGGTCAAGCGAGAGTTTATGCATTGACCCATCAAGATGTTGAAGCTTCAGGATCTATTATTAAAGATATCATCACACTCTGTGGTATGCTTGCATATGTGCTTATAGATTTTAGTTCTACATATTCTTTTATATCACCCTATTTTTGCTATAAAATTGCTTAAGAATCGTGAGATAATAAGTAATGCGTCAATGGTAGTAACACCAGTTGAAAACTCTTTGATACTTAAATTAGATATATATAAACTACATTATTACGATTGAAAGTCACGATTTGCTGATAGATCTTATTCTACTAGAATATCAAGATTTCGATGCTATCTTGGGTATGGACTGACTTTTAGCATACCATGCAAGTGTTGATTATTTTCAAAAGACTGTTACTTTTTTGCCCCTAGATACAACCTTTCAAGTTCATTAGGATTCAAGAAAATCTCTCTTCTATTATTTCAGCCTGAGTATTATCCAACTATTACTGAAAGGATGTCAGGGGTACTTAGCTTTCATTTCTAGAGAAGAGTCCAAGAAGCTAGTATTAAAGGACATCCCTATTGTACGAGATTTTTCAGATGTTTTTCCTGAAGATCTACTTGCATTGCTACCAAATAGGCTGATTGAATTTACAATTGATCTTCTACCTAGCACTACACATATTTCTAAACCCCCATATAGAATGACATTAATTGAGTTGGAGAAGTTAAAGAAACAGATTCAAGAGCTTTTGGAAATGATTTTTATTTGACTTAGTGTATCATCTTGGAGTGCTATTGTCCTATTTGTGAAGAAGAAAGATGGATCCATGCGGCTATGCATCAATTATAGACAACTCAACCAAGTGACCATAAAAAATAAATATCCCCTGCCCCAAATAGATGACTTATTTGATCAACTTCAAAGTACTCAAGTATACTCGAAAATTGATTTGAGATCTGAGTATCATCAACTAAAGATAAGGGAATGAGATATATAGAAAACTACTTTTAGTATAAGATATGATCATTATGAATTCCTAGTAGTGCCCTTTGGACTTACAAATATACCGACTATCTTCATAGATCTTATGAATAGAGTATTCTACTATTATCTTGATAAATTTATATTTATGTCCATTGATGATATCTTGATCTACTTTTAGTATAATACCATCTTAAGACAATCCTGAAAGTCTTAAGATAAGAGAAACTATATGCCAAATTAAACAAGTACAATTTTTAGCTCATTGAAGTTATGTTTCTCAGTAATTTTGAGTGTTGGTATATCTGTTGACCCTTACAAAATTGAAGATGTGATAAAATGGAAGTAACCTTCTAATGTTTCAGATATTAGAAACTTCTTGGGTTTGGTTAGATATTATAAAAGATTCATAGAAGGCTTTTCAAAAATAGCAGAACCCTAAACCAGGTTGACATAAAAGAATATAAAGTTCGTATGGGATGATAAATGTCAATGAAATTTTCAAGAATTAAAGAAGAAATTAACCAGTGCTCCTATCTTGGTGATTCCTTCAGGGGAAAAAAGTTTTGTCGTATATAGTGATGCCTCACTATAAAGGCTTGGTTGTGTTCTAAGGCAAAATGAGAGGATAGTTACTTTTGCATTTAGGCAATTAAAGCCTAATAAGAAAAACTATCCTACTCATGACTTAAAGCTAGCAGATATCATTTTTATACTAAAAATTTGGAGGTATTATCTCTATGGATAAATGAAATCTTTATAGATTATTAGAGTCTCAAATATATTTTTACATAGAAAGATTTAAATATGAGACAAAGAAGATAGTTGGACTTTCAAAGGATTATGATTTTAATATCAACTACCATCCTGGGAAGGCTAATATAATTATTGATGCCTTAAGTAGAAATGCTTCTAGTCTTGCAATCTATATGAATATTCAAAGGAATTCTATAACGATAGAGTGATAAACTGACAATTTAAACTTTTATCGGAGACAAATAAAGGTTTTCTTGTGTGTCTGATGGCACAATCATATTTGGTAGAAAAGGTTAAAGAAGGTAAGAAGGAAGATGCATATCTTCATATGATAGTTAAGGAGATAACTTAAGAATCTAGACATGAATTCCTTTAAGTCGAAGATGGTTCTATTACACTCCACAACTGACTTTGTGTTTCTAAAAGCCATCCAGTAAAGATGCAATTATTGGAGGAGGCGCCCAAATCAAAATTTAATATCCATTCAGGGACTACCAAGATGTATCAGGATTTATGCCAAAACTACTAGTGGTATGGTATGAAGAGAGATATAGTAAAGTTTGTTTCTAAATATCTGATATGCCAATAGGTGAAGGCAAAACATCGAGTACCTATAGAAAAATTACAAAGGATTTCGATTTCTTAATAGAAATAGGAGCAAGTCACTATGGATTTTATGTCAGGATTATCCAAGACTGCAAAAGGATATGACATAATTTGGGTAGTAATAGATAGACTTACTAAACCTGCTCACTTTCTTCCTATTAATAAGAAGTATTTATTTGATAAACTAGTAAGCTTATATATTAAGGAGATTATTCAATATCATAAGGTGTCAGTAAGCATAATCTCAAATAGAGATCTAAGGTTCACCTTTAAGTTTCGGGGAAGTCTACAAAAATCTTTAGGCACATAATTAAAGTTCAGTTAAGCTTTTCACCCCTAACCTAATAGTCAATCTGAAAGGACAATACAAACTATTGAAGACATCTTAAGAACATATGCTTTAGACTTTGGTGGAAGTTAGGATATACATTTATACCTAATTGAGTTTTCTTACAATAATAATTACCACTCTAGTATACAGATGGCCCAATTTGAAGCTCTTTATTGAGGAAAGTGTAGATCACCTATATATTGGGATGAGGTAGGAGAACGAAAGCTTTTGAGACCTAAATTAATTCAAAAAGATATTTATAATATTTGAATTATACGTCAAAAATTATTAACAACTCAAAGTTGCCAGAAAAGTTATGCAGATGGAAGGCAAAGAAATATAAAGTTTGAAGTTGGTGATCACATCTTTTTGAAAGTGTTAACAACCAAGGGAGTCATGAGGTTTGGTCAAAGGGGGAAGTTAGCCCCTAGATTTATTAGCCTATTTGAGATCTTATAAAAAGTCGGGCCTGTGGCATACCGGTTGGCATTACCTTTAGTTTTGGCTAGCATCCATGATGTATTTTCACGTATCTATATTTCAGAGATATATTAGTGATCCATCACATGACATATTTTATTAAATTCTATGATGTAACTTTTATAGAATAACCAACTTTGGAAAGGAAAGAAATGTTATAAGGAATAAAATAATATATTTGATAAAGATTTATTGGCAATACCATTTAGACCAAGAGGCAACGTAGGAAAGAGAATAAGATATTGTTGGAAAATCCTTGGGGGCGACATCATATGCGCAGCGGAAGAACAAGAAAAACAAAATCCCCGATTCCCAAAGAGATGTTCGTCGTCGTGCGAAGATTGGTACGCAAAAATCCATGAAACATGAAACTACATATAGAGTAGATTGTGTTACCTAGGGAGATCGTATATCCCTGTTTCCTTGTATATCCTTAGGAGAGGGTGAAGGAGGTCAAGCGTCCTCCTCTCTAGCGGTGATCCACATAGCAGGGTTGCGACGACGCTCCTCAAAAACTCCAGACCTACTCTGAGGTGGAGATGGAGAGGAGAATAGGAAAAAGGTAAACAAAAGCTCTCTAGCCCATGGGGCTTTGAATCCCTCCTATTTATAGAGGTCCCCTGTCAAACCCTAATGGGTCCTCCCCTAGTGGGTATTGGATCTGCATCCAATAAGACAAGGGCTCCGTTGGATATCTCATATCCGAACCTCTATTCATCGCAATGCCTACCATATATGTGTGACTCTCTAGGTCCAATATCGAGCTGGCCGTGAGTCATACCTGTCAGAACTCCTTCTAACTTAGTGAATTATTATCTCTGTAATAATTCACTCGACTCATCGACTACGGACGTACTAGGCCACTACACCGTAGTCCCCAGACAATACAGGGGAATCCAATCCATTGGACATGTCTGTCCTCAATTACCGTGTACCTATAGTCCCTCATCCATCTAATATACCAGAGACCGTATATCGAGCATGGTGTTGTCAGACCCACACGGTTTCTTCTCGAGTCTTGCTCTAATCGGATTCTCCCGGAGAACTCTTTCTCTCTCAACCCGAATGACCCTGGCCAGGGATTTGTCTGAGTAAGAACACATGGGATATTCCTCTTATGACGCCGAGAGTGGATGATCCTCTATCGACACTCAATAGCCCTCGTAAGGTCGACTACCACTCCCAATGACCAACTGTACTAGATCTGGGACAACCAAACCTATAAGTCTGGTATCAAAGAGTGGAGCACTCATATAGGACATCATTGGTGTCTCAAGTCTAAGGACCAGATACACCACTAGGACTACGGAATCGCTGTCTGACAATAAGGCATCATCAACCATCCAACATTCCGTAAGCGGATCAATCAGTGAACTCATTCTCCAATGAGCACCTGTACTGTATCCCTAGTGTCCCCACACAAGCAGTTATGAGATCAGCTGCATCCATCATATGGACGGGTATACAGCACACCAGTTTGTCCGGTTATCACGATATCCCTCTCGAGTAACCTATGACCAGGATTATTTAGGATATGTGTTTAAATGTGAATCAATCTCACTATCGTGATCTCATCACGATCCAATTCCCATTGCACAAATCCAAGGACATCATAATATATGTATGTATTTATGCAATAGTTATAAAGTGATATATGCCAAAATATAATAAGCAAAAAGATTCTATATTAAGTCACACGTGCCATCACTCACGTGATTGGCTTGCTGGGCACCTATGACTAGTAGATATACGAGAGTAATATCCTCATTTATTCTACTAAGGTATGCTAAATTTGGGGACCAAATTTTTTTTAGGAGGGGAGAAATGTAATCAAATCAAATATTTAATTTAGGAATCAACTTTTATTTCCTTACTTGCCATTGGGAATTAGGAAATGACTATTAAGCATTCCAAATACGATGATATCACATTTGTTAGTATATTAAATAAAAAATAATTTATATGAAATAAATATAAAAATTAAGGAGAACTTTCTTTAATAGAGGCTCATATCCTCCTATTTAAGGGAAGAAATTTCTTTCCTTCATTCCTCACCTAGTCGAACTCAACAATGGGAGGAACAAGGAGTTACATCATATTGAGGAGAGATAGGTTTCCCTACCTTTTTGAAAAAAAAAAAATTATTTTATTTTTATTTTAATTCCTTAAATGTTAAATTTTTTGTAGTTTAAAAATATTTATCAATCCTTTTAATGTCAAAATATTTATTGTTGGATTAAAATATATTATCTAAAGTTTTAAGGGATTATTCAATCCTCTTTAAAAGTTTTTATTTTAGATTTAAACATATTAAAATTATATATATTTTATGTATTAAATACATAATATCTGATTTTTCATATTTGGATTAAGAATATTATTTTCTTATATTGTATTATCGTTTACCTTTTAATCTTATCTGGATTAAAATATACTATAAGTAGTTCAAAAAATATTTTTTAATCCTTTAAATGTTTTTTTTATTGTTAGATTCTAATATATTATTTGAAAATTTTTGATCCCTTTTAAGCTTTAGAATTTTATTATTTGATTAGATTATGTTGAAATTATGCATACATTATATGTATTGAAAGTATGATTTTTAATTCTTTTTGAATTACAAATATCATTTCCTTGTATTGAATTTTATATTTCAATCTTATTCTTTAATTTATGTTTTAATGTATTATGGTCGGTCAATATATATTGTTATAATTTGATATTGATGAAATTAGATATGAATATGGTTAAAATAGCTCGCAAGCTATACCTAATCCATTGGTTAGGTTACAACCCACTAGCTAGGCTAAATCAATAGACCAGGCCCAGCTTGTAGGCTAGACTCAACTCGCGGGTCAAGCCCTAGCCCGTAGGCTAACCCAGCCTAGCCCAACATGGGCAGTCATGTGCAATGCATATGATCAATCCGTGGGCTAAGGTTGGTCCAACCTAATATGATGCATGCACAATCATGTGCAATGCACTAAACTAGTATATGAGCTGGCTTAGCCTAGCCCAATATTATTGTTGGATTTGAGCTCAAATATTGATTGAACTAAACCAAACTTAATTAGTCTATATCGATTTAGATTCTGAATTGATTGACTTATTCAAGTCAGTTTTACCTAATTTGAACCTAATTTAGTCCAAATTATACTAATATATGGTAGTTCCAGATCAGTTAAATGAGGATTAGAGATCGGTTCAACTAGGTTGTAGTTAAATCGAGTTTAATCTGATCGATTGAACTATGGTTTAAGTAAATTGAGGCTATTGATAGTATTTGACATGAATAATGTTTAAAAGAGATATTTTTGGTATATTATTTCATCCTGATGTAGACATGACCAGTATGAGATAGTGTTATTATCCTATTAAGGGCAAGTAGGGTAATTCCCTTCGGGGATTAGTAGGTCGTCGGATGTGGCAGTTGGATGGTATCTTCATTTGCTGTTGGGAAGAACATATCCCCACTTTAGCGTGTGAGGGACACCACTCCATCCGTTGTTGGGAGAGCGATATGAGTTTGCTTCCATCCGTTGTTGGGGGAGTACTCTTTCGGGTATTTTATATACATCAATGAGATTATTGATTTTTATCATGTTTTTATTTTGAGTTAACTTTTGGGGTTCCTACTTAGTGTTACTGATTTATCTTTATTTTTAATTTTCAGAACAATCTCCTACTAGCACTAAATTGAATTCCAACGGAGAATGGACATTCCTCTACCACTACGTAGAGCCACTTAGATGATTCATTGAGTTAACATCACTATATTTATTTTTTAACTTATTTAACAAATAAATAAATTATAATAAAATATTTATAAATTATGAATAAATTGATGTGTAGAAAGATGTGATCCCGAAAAAAAAAATCACACCCTATATTAAGTATTAATTTTGTTATTTTATAAGTTCTTACGCTAAAATTTTTTTTATTAGGTATAGTCATGACTTCGTCTCTTCTTGCTAATACTCATCATCCTTAAATTGCAATCAAAGTTTATAATTAATAAAATAAATGTTACTCGAGAGAATTTAACCTTCTCGATTGAGGTTTTCGAAAATGATGTCTGAGTCTCTCGTTAAGGTCCAAATAAAACTAGCATACTCCATCTTACCTTTTACATTATCAAATCCAAAAAGAGTAGGCGAATCATCGATCCATCATGCTAATTAATACAGATTAGTCACGGAAATAGCAAGATCTAATTAATGTAAATGAGAAAACAATAACACGAAGTACGAATTAAAGAGACGTTGCATGGTTCCTGTGAGAAGAGCTCACTTTCCTAAACCAGCGTTCTCCTTTTATACGGTCTTATGTGGTCACAAGAGACTTGGGCAACAAAGTACGTGATCACATTTAACATCACATCCAATCTATTTTACTTCCCGTGACCAACATTTAGAGCTTCGAGATGTGGTCTCAAAATGGCCTCGTAGGACAACTCATGCTATAGCCATCGTGGCTTCATTGGAGTGCAAGAATAGACAAGACGCCATGATATCGAGTGTAGATGTCAAGATAATGATTGTAGGAAAAAAAAAATCTCTAAATACATAAATAATTAAAGAAACATGAGAGAATAGGATTTAGAAATTATAACACTAATATATGTAAATATTATTAGTTGTTAAATTGACTTGATGGAAATGAATCGATCTATTTTGTTCTTCCAGTACTCTCTTTTCAAGATAAAACAAAGGTTATTAGATAATTCGAAATTAAAAAGAAAAGGGAAAACTTTTTCAAAGACTAAAAATGTTTGTGTTCTATGTTCCATGTTTTACATTTGATTTCTTATAAAAGGCAAATGAGCTTTTCGGTAGATGCTAGTAAGTGTCCATTTGATTAGTTTTAAAGAAAAATATTATTTTTATAATCCATCTCATGAGTGATGTGAGAGTGTTTTTTTATTAAGGAACCCACCTTTCCTACCTTAATATCATCGATACTGTTCCTCTAAAGGTGCTAAACATCTTACAAATTTTATTTTAATTTGAAATAGAGTTTTGATCTCTTTATATGGACCATTTTCTTGTAAATATTCTAAGCTTATAGGGGATCAATAATTCAAAATGATCAAACAATTATATTAGCATATAGCTTTTTAAAACAATGAGAAGGGGCTCATAGATTTATGAATAAAAAGAATATATGTAAAATCAACACTATATATATATATATATATATATATATTTTACGCTTATGAATTAAATAACAAAAAATATATATTTTTACACTATTAATGTGAATTTTAAATATAAATAACATGTGAATATATACATATATATTGAATTGATTAATAATTAAAAAGGGCTAAAAAGGAAAAAAAATAAATGTATAAACGAGTTGGTCTCTCTGGGCGACCGCTTCGAGCGGACGATTTCCCGGCCGCCTCGCCCCCCCTCCCTCCCCGCCCTCTCTCTCCCCTAATCCGCTTTGAACGCACGATTTCCCGGCCTTCTCCTCTTTCTCTTTCGGAGAGAACGCGAAAGAGAAGGAGATCTCTTTTGCAGATCTGCTTCCTCTTCCTCTGAGAGTTAGGGCTGCCGCTCCTTTCTGTTTTGCCTTCTCGGTGTCGTCGATGGCGGAGGTCTTTGATTTGGCTGCGGGACGTTTGTCTCGGATGCGCAGCTGAAGAAGCAGCGGGCGGCCGAGTTGGAGGCCGAGAAGAGAGTGAGGGGCTTTTTTCTTTTTACCTTTTTTTTTATCTTGAGTTCTGTGTTGTGGTGGGTAAGGGTGGAGGAGATCGGCGGAGGAGATGAGCGCGTCGAGGTTTATAAAGTGCGTCACGGTGGGGGACGGTGCCGTCGGCAAGACTTGCATGCTTATCTCCTACACCAGCAACACTTTCCCCACGGTGCGTGCTGAAAATTCCGATCTTTTTTTTTTTGTGTTCTTTTCTTGCTTCCGTCACCTTCTCGATATTTTCCTGTGGGAGGAAGACACTCGTGGTG
Source organism: Musa acuminata AAA Group (assembly GCF_036884655.1). NCBI lineage: Eukaryota > Viridiplantae > Streptophyta > Magnoliopsida > Zingiberales > Musaceae > Musa > Musa acuminata. Next base: position 40,022,226 of record NC_088335.1, read on the forward strand.
TAGGGGAAAAAAAAAAAATCTGCTCTTGACGAGGTTGAATTTTTGTTGAAAAGGTTTTATTTGTTGTTCCCCTCTTGTTCGTAGTAAAATTCCTTCTGAGGGAAATTTCAAATCCCTAGGGTTCTCAGGTGTATAATTTGACGATACGAAGAATTGTGGGATTATTCTATTCAAATTTGTGGATTGCTGATTAGAAAAAGGGGCTTTGTGATAGAAAATGGTACGCTTGAACTAATTAGGACGTATTTCAGGACTGACGTATGTGAATTATACGGATGTGTCTTTATTATGCATAGCATAAAGAAACCTCTGAATCTTTCTTTTTTTTTTTTGGAAATGATGTTGAAAATAGCAGTAGTTTGAAGATCTGGAGACGCCAGAATGATTCCTGGTTCTGTTTTCTTGAAAAGTTTGATATTTTATTGGTTTACGAGGAAAGCTGTCCATATGTTTGAGGGCTATGTTGATTTCTCTAATCCCAAAGAATCCGTTAGTTTCTGTCGAACATTGTATTGTATGCCATGCTGCAAAATATGTGGCAACACCATTTCACTTAGTTGTTCCATTCAAGCATCCAATCCACCTTCTTTTTCATCATGTGGGGAAAAAATGTTATCTTTTTAATGGAAAATCATTAATGCTTCTAGTAACTGTCTTTATGGACCAATTAAGCATCGTATCCACCTTCTTTTTCATTATCTGGTGACAGAAGTGTGGTCTCTATAATGGCAATCTTTTAATATCTTTATTAACTGTTAGTTTGCACTTTATGGACCATAACTTTAGACTTTTGCCTCTTTGAAAGAGGATTTTCATTCAAGACGATCATTTCTTGATAAATTTTTATTGTTAATTTTGTCTTTGAGGGATGAGAATGTGCAAATCATGGCCTTATAAGTCCTGAATTAGGATTTTTAACTCAAGGCTTTTATTCCTAGAGGAGACTATCATTGTTAAGTCCACATTTTGAGGGACGAGAGTTTATGGAGGCCTACAATTGCAGATACTTATATTCCTTATCTTCTGAACAGGATTATGTTCCTACCGTTTTTGACAATTTCAGCGCAAATGTAGTGGTGGATGGTAACACAGTTAACTTAGGTTTGTGGGATACTGCAGGTACATTGAATTTTATTTCTCTCTTTTGCCTGTTGATTCTCTCCTTTTTTGTTTTAATCCCTGCATTCCTTGTATATTTTAGTTTCCACACTAGTAAAATATTATGTTTTCTTTAAACAGGCCAAGAGGATTACAATAGATTAAGACCTTTGAGCTACCGTGGTGCAGATGTTTTCTTGCTTGCTTTCTCTCTCATTAGTAAAGCCAGCTATGAAAATGTTGCCAAGAAGGTGATGGATTTTGCCTCATTCTTACATCTTTGTTTAAAAGTATCCAACTTGTTACAAAAAAGGTGCATGGTTTGCTGATTCCTTTTTTTCCTCTTTTTTTTTTATTCTGATTTCTCAGTGGATTCCTGAGCTAAGGCACTATGCACCTGGTGTGCCCATAATTCTTGTTGGAACAAAGCTTGGTAATGTTATTATGATATTTTAATTTGTTTCACTTCTTATTTTCATTTTTCTTGTTATGGTTATGGTGGAATTTGACTTGGTGACTTAGAAGTCTCCTATCCGCTTTGTGTACAAGTATCAGATTCAAGATTAGTTGCTTTTGAATTTTGTTTTGAGGGTTGGTAGTTATGAGCCAGACAGAACTTTGACAACTATATGTTCAGTGCAAAATGAATGGAGAGAAAGTAAGGATGGCTTGGAGCAACCATTGCTAGTGGACAAAGAACATACAATAGTTTGATTTCTGTTACAACTCTGAGAAGACTGATTACAGACTTATGGAAATATCAGCGACCTTTAAGATTAGGACCAAATTTATTCAACATGATTTTGTACCTGGTCAAGACTTATGTTGACTCAACACTAGCTCGACCCTAACCTATGCAACCCAAAGTAGTCATGTAACTTTTTGAAACTTGGATCTGTTGTGTTTACTTTTCTTGTTATCTGTGAGGATTGTGGTTTGTCCAGGTTTTTTTGACACATGCTTGCGGTGAAGTTGCTACAGAATTAAATTGCAATGCTTTGATGTTTATCCTTGCACATCCTACACTGATGATGATACTGACAATAGTGTATAATCATTGTTGATCTTCACCCTGTTGAGCTACTATGATTCGCTGAGCATTATTTCTTTATGAACGACCGGTCACATTTAGCTTTTATCATCTTCTTATATCGTCTTCTCTTGCATCTTAGAACTGTCATTTGAGTTATTTTTCATAGAGTTGATTGTGTATGAATGTTTCCTGTTGGAGGTATATCAAGTTGGCTTACAAAGTCGGAAGTATATGACGTGTTCTTATTTAGCATTTGAGAACTTGGTGATACTAATAGGATCATTTTTATGTAATTCTATAGGTGATTTTGGTGTCTTTCCCAAAATAAGGATGTGCAATATGGTGGTGTATGAGCATGACAAGTTCAATTAGATATAATCAAGTTAGTTTGAGCTTAGGTTCAAGTTATCTAAATCTTTTTTTTATTTTTTAGAAAATTTCAAATGTATTTTAGTCATTAATTTTATGGTAGTTTTCTTGTGCCTTTAGAGTCATATCAACTGTCAGATTAGGATTTAGGGAGTTGCAAAGGCCTCCTTATGTAGGATTTCTTATATTATGATTTTTTTCAAACATAAATTTATCTTGGATTATGAAATCTATAGTGGTTAACAATACAAGTCTTGTACTGGTGGAATTTGATTAATGATATTTTCTTGGCTGATCGGATATTATATGTTTCTTCAGTTTGGACCTATTTGAATACAAGGAAAAGGGTAGAATCTTTTTTTCAGTAAATTTTTTCCATAAAAAATTAGTTGGAGTTTGGTTTATAGGAAATAGGAATGAAAATCAATTTCCTTTTCCTTTTCCGAGTTTGAGGTGTAGGAAATGATTCGTATGGGGTTTGGGTTTGACGATCCGTCGACTCGATACCACCTTTCGGATGGAGGTTTTGGCTGAGGAGAGAACTATTGTTAGATGACCAAGTGTAAAATCGAAAAAAGAACAACCTCTATTGTTTGTAACGTAAGAGTGCTAACTATAAGATTTAAGGCGATGAAATTAAAAGTGTGTAAAGAGACTAATAGGTACGTAGAGTGTAGGTTGTCTTTGAACAACACTTGGGTGCTCTCGGTAGATTATATTTCATCGTCGGTTTCGGTCTCCTCCTCTCTCACTACTGGAACCTCTTCCTAAGGTTTGGTCATTAGGCAACAAGCGTTGGCGACTTCTCACAGCAATTGGGCAGAGCTTGATGCAAAGCTTCGACTGTTGGAACTCGAGGAAGAAGTCTACGGCCAGAAGGATTGGCTGCACCGCGTAAAGTTCCTTCTCTCTTCTCCTCTCTTCTCTCTTTTGATATTGGAACAATTAAGGCTGGTTGGGCTCTTGCTAGAGACTATTTTGATTGCCTTTAGAGTTTAGATGTTGACACACCCCTTGTTTTATAGGGTAAGGGGTGCCTCAGGTCCTTAGGGTTTAATGACTTTCTTTGAAGGGCACGCATAGATAGTACTTTCCTTGTAGGGTTGCTAAACCCCCTTGTTTGGTGGCTACCCCTATTTCGGTGAGGGCTTCCCTAATCCGAGTCCTATTAGGATTTGGATTGAGCTAAGTGGGTTGTTTGGACTTGGGCTTTACTTGACCAAACATGGCTTCGAGTATTCAAGAGGCCCTTGGATAGGGGTCGGCCAAACTAGTTGAATGGTGTTAAGATCGTCTTTGATTATGACTCCCCTAGTTAGGTGATTCACGTCCCATTGAATCTTGCTTTGAAGTTTGGAAAACTTAGCTTCGGTAGCTTCTTTGGAGAATCATCTTGTTGCACTTGGTTTTTACTCCTTGCGTCCAATTTGGAAGACAACTTTGATGCCTTGCCGGGTGGTAGTGAACTTCTCGACGATAGTGTCTTTTTCAAGTGGCTTCTCTTGGTCGGTCACCAAGTCTTCGATGGATGATAGCGTCTCATTCATCTCATCGTCTAACATCAAATGCTCGAACGATTTCAAGTTCTCGACGTTCACAACAGAGTACATCTCCATATAAGGTGGCAACTCGAGTTGGCATGCATTATTTTGAATCCGCTCCAAGACTTTGAACAGTCCATATCAGATGGCCTTTAGCTTCTTTCCTTCTCTTTTGAGTCTTTCTTTCCCAAAGTGTAGCAAAAAAAGGTCTCCTTCATGGAATCGTCCTTTGACACGGTGTCGATTGTGTCATTTGTATTTTTGTTGGCTTCGTTGAAATTGCTTCACAATCTCTTCATGCACCTTGTGGATGTTCTCTAGAAATTTCTAGGCTTGTTGTGTTGCATTGCTTTTTGTTGGATGTAACTGATTCTGAATCGATTATAAATTGCAGATCGAAAGAACTTTGCGATAAATAACTCGAGCATACCTCGAATGGTGATTTGTTACTAGAATTGTGCATCGCTCGATTGAAAGCAAACTAAAGGTACGATAAGCTTTCATCCCATGTCTTCGAGTGTCGAAGTTGTATTCTCGAAGGAGATGAGCCATAGTGCGGTTCACTATGGTTTAGCCGTCGATTTGTGGATGGAAGGCTGTGCTCTTTTCCAGTTTGGTGTCCATAAATGAATTCCAAAAGTTGGTCAAGAAATGCTTGTTACGGTTGAACACAATGGAACTCCGAAGGCTGAAGTGTGTCCACATGTGTTAGAAGAATAATTGGGCTATTCCTTCTCCAGTGATTATCTTCTTGCTAGGCATGAGCACCACCATTTTCGATAACTTATCGACCACCACAAAGAGATAGTTGTGTCACTGTCTCATCGTAGGGAGACTTCCCAAGAAGTCCATAGATACGCTTTTTTATGGTTGTGATGGAACGGGCAATAGAGTGTACAATTCTAATTTTCGATTGGTCGACTTTAAAGTGTTGCAAAGGACACATCCTCGCACGAACTACGCCACATCTTGCTGCATCCGAGACTAGTAAACATGTCATTGTAGGTTCATCAAAGTCTTGTTCACACCAAGTGTTTTACGACTTTTGATGAGTGTGCTTGTTGGATCTAATTCACGTGATTTGCTTTCTGCGGTATGCAAAGCTAAGCACCCTTGTAGAGCACTCCTTGGAGAATGAATTTCATGTCAATTCTTGATTTGACTTTCTCCATGATGTCTTTAAATTTTGGGTCTTCAATGTATATGTTTGCATAGTCTTCGTGAAAACTAGATTCGTCCTACATATGCACTGACAAGTAAAGACTCACGATCGAGGATCATGGAACATGTCAGCTACCTTGTTTTGCCCACCCTTTTGTACTTGATCACTAAGTTGAATTGTTGCAGATATGACATCCACTTCGTATGCCGTGCTTGCTACAATTTGGATTACATTCAAAGGTATTGAACTGGTCGATGGTTGGTGTAGACAATCGTCTCCTTCCCCAAAAGATACACACGCTAATGTTTGATTGTTTGGTGTGGCGTGAGCAATTCTTTGTCATAAGCGGGATAAGACTTCTGAGATCCTAGGAATATCTTAGAGTGGTATGCCATGGGTCGGCCATCTTGCATCAAAACATCTCCTATTGCATATTTCAATGTGTCCACCTCTAACTGGAATGGTCGTTGCAGACTTGGTAAGGTTAGCATGGGCGCCTCACTAGAACGTATCATCATGCTTTTCCATCCACTTGAATCTTTGCCTTGCCTTGGTGAGGGAATGTAAATGAGTTGCAAGAGTAGAGAAGTTTTGGAGAACTTACTAGGTATTGGTGTGTTCCTAGAAAGCTTTAAATTTCTGTGATCGTCCTTGGTTTTGGCCACTCTCGGATTGCCTTGACCTTGTTTGAGTCGATCGTCGATCTAGATTCTTCCTCCACCAATGATGAAGCCAAGGTTGATGAGCTTTCTTTTACCAAATTCGTATTTCTTTAGGTTGAGTCGCAGTTGGTGTTTCATCAAGACCTTGTTTGAGTCGCTTGTGTTCAACATGTTCTTTTTGCTATAGATGATGTCATCGAGGTGGACGATGACGAAATCTCCGATATAATGACAGCACATCGTCCATGAGTCGCATGAAGGTGGTCGATGCTTTGCATAGGCCGAAAGGCATCACCAACTACTCGAACAACTCGTTGTCTTGAATGTTGTTTACCAGGTATATTCTTGGATTCAAACTTGATATCCTGATTTGAGATCTAGCCTTGAGGAGACTATGGTAGGTTGTAGTTGCTCTTGCAAATCGTTGATCCGTGGCAACGGTTATTGATTCTTCATTGCGATCTTGTTTAAGGCACGATAGTCGGCGCACATGTGCTAACCTTTGTCTTTCTTTGGCGCTATCACCATCGGTGAGCCATCGGTGAGCCACAAGGGGAATTGCTTGGTTGAATGACACCACTCTCGATTAGCTCAACAACTTTCTTTGGATTTCGTCGTTCTCCATGATCGAACTCTGGTACATGCTAAGATACAACAAAGGTCGAAAATAAGCTAGATTTCGTGCTCCACTAGGCATCGTAGGGGAAGACCAACTGTGTTCTTCAAAAAGATTTGGATACTTGCTTATGGCTACTGTAGGCCTTTGTTTTTTGTGGTTTTGTGTGCCGAAGTCAAGGCTAATGTTTGTGTCACTACTGTAATTGGCCGGTTGAGTAGGAGCACAAACTTTCGGCATGCGTCCACCATCCTCTTTGCTTGGGCGATCAATACTAAGTTGATTGGTTATCTGCTTCTGTCCTTCTTGACGATGAACTTCTTTTTGTCCTTTCAGAACATGTATTGTTGGGGCCGATGATAGTAGATGGCTTCTTGGTCCCACAAGCACGGACTCCCGAAGATGACTTGACATATGTTGAGGGGCACCACCTCGTATGTCACCTTGTCGTTGTACTTGTTGGTGATCGCAAATTTGAATTTGCATTGGTGATCTATTTTCATCTCGACGTATTTGTGGATCCACACCAAAGGATATGACTTTATAGAGGAGTGGTCTCGAGTCCCAGCTTTTGCATCAAGCTTGCTGAGATAAGGTTCTTTTGGCTTCCAGTGTCGACGATTGCATCTGTTACACTAGTATCTTGAGAGTGAACCATTTTTCTCGAACTTCTAGATTGAGAGTCGGATTCGAGTCTATATCCTTTGGTCTAGCCATTAGCGAGAGACTCGGATTCGAGTGTGAAGCCGGTGCTAGTTCGATTTGATATCTCCTTGGTCGCGATTGCTGTATACTGATTCTAATTGTTCTTCCACTTAATCGGGAAGAGTTTAAGTTTGACCTTCCAACACTTCTCTCGTGATTCTGATTCTGATTGATCATAGAATAAATCGTTTCTTTTGGAAGAAGATGTGGCTTTATGGCTCTCGGTGTTCTTAGCTTTCGGGTGCTTCCCTTAGCCTTCTTCCCATTCTTCTCAATACAAGTTCTATTCTTCTTCTCAATTGTCACTGCCATCACACTTGTCGTCGTGAAGTCGTGAGTTTTAAAGAGGCGTAGTTCTGTGTTGATTTGGGCATGGAGGCCGGTGGTGTATTTCATCACTATCGAGTGAATGTCAAGGGAGATACTGAGTGCTATCGCTTGTTGTCGAAATCGACGGTGCATTCTTGCACATAATGGTCCCTTCGCATAGGTAGTGTCACTTCCTCCATCTTTCTTTGAGATACCCCATAGGATAAAATTCTTGTATGAGCCTTTTGAATCGTGTCCATGACACGTCTTCGTCGTCGTTGGTTCAAAGATAGGCTTTCTACCATGCGAGAGCTTGTCCAATCAACTTGAGTTGCACAAGCATCATCCTATCCTCTCTGTTGTAATCATATAGATCAAAGTAAGTATCGAGTTGATAAATCCATGAGTCTAATACCTCAGTGTTGATCGAGCCATCGTAGGAGGGTATGTTTATGCGTGCCTCAGCTCAAAATGGTTGAGTTCTTGCTGCGATATTTTGTTTGACAATATCTTCTTCCTGATTGCACATCTCTGATGGAGACGACTCTCTCTCCTTTGTAGTGACATTCTTTGCTTGGTCATCTTTCGCTATAGGGTTGGTTTGGCTTGACCCTCTCTTTCTACTGGGCTAATATTGCCATCTGGGCAGTAAGGTTGACCAAGGCTATTGGGTTGTTGGCCACCATCCCGTTGGTGTTTCTTCCTCCGGGTGAGTATATCGTGAACTCCAACTCTTGTAGTTTTTGGTTTAATCTTTCATATTTGTGTCTCATGGTCACCATCCACGAGTTCATTGCTATGATATCACTTGATCTATATGGGGTTCAGTTCGATGATCCATCGACTTGATATCATCTTTCGGATGTAACTTTTGGCAGAGAGAACTACTGCTAGAAGCTCAAGCATAAAATCGAAAAAAGATCAACTTCTATTGCTTATACAGCTAAAGTGCTAACTACAAGACTTGAGGCAATAGAATTAAAAGCACATAAGGAGATTAATAGGTGCATAGAATGCAGATTGTCTTTGGACAACACTTGAGTGCTCTTGGCAAATTGCTTGTCGTTGCCGGTTTCAGTCTCCTCCTCTCTCGTTGTTGGAAGCACCTCCTGAGGTTTGGACAACAAGCATCAGGCGTTGGGTGCTTCTCACTGCACCTGGGCAGAGCTTGGTGTAAAGCTTTGTCTGTTATAACTCATGGAAGAAGGCTACGGCTGGAAGGACTGGTTGCACCTTGCAGAGTTCCTCCCTTCTCTCTTCTCTTTTCTCTTCTCCTTTCTTCTTTCTTTTGAGGTTAGAATAGCTAGGGCTGGTTGGGCTCTTGATGGGACTTTGTTTGATTGCCTTTAGATTGGGGTACATCCCTTGTTTTATAGGGTAAGGGATGACCCAAGTCCTTAGAGTTTAAGGACTTTCCTTGTAAAGTGTGCATAACTAGTACTTTCCTTGTAGGGTTGCCACACCCCCTTTACTTGGTGGTTGCTTCTATTGGGGTGTGGGCCTTCCTAATCCGAGTCATATTAGGACTTGGATTGAGTTAAGTGGGCTGCTGAGACTTGGGCTTTGCTTGGCCAACCAGGGATTTGAGTCTTCAAGGTGCCCTTGTATAGGGGTCGGCCAAATTGGTTGAATGGTGTTGAGATCGTCCTGATCAGGAAAAGAAGTTATTTTGTGTTAGGAAGAACCGTTGGAAAGACATAAGCAGGGGGGGTCTTAGAGAAACCTTTTCAATCTCTAGAGAAAATGAGTGAAACGAAAGGCTATTTTAATAAAAATCTGAATTCTTGTTTCCAGATTTTTTTTGGTCAAACATTGGAAAAGAAGGTTTTGTGGTATAATAGTTTCCCATTGAAGTTTCCATGCAATGAAACACATGCTTATCTATATAACTTTTTACTATCTGTTTGTTTTTTCTAGTTTTGTCTCTTTTTTTCATTTATCTTATCAAAAGAACTTAGTTCTTCCCTCTTGTAGCGTCATTTCCTATTGGATCTATTTTTTTGTTTTCTCATTGCCCTCTATGTTCTTGATCCTTTTCGTTATTATAAGACTAAGGTTTGCAGAACTTGGTGAAAAGTTGAATATTTTATTAGCCTTTGGTTGTCTAAGGTTTAGATTTTTCCTTCCCTCCATATGCTTCCCAAACAAGTTAAATGTCAGGTAAAGAATTGGTGTATATTGTCCCTCTTTATGAAGCTTTCTTTATGAAGTTGGTTGTGAAGGATGCTTCTGAAATTACTTGCATGAAGTTCGTATAACCAAATTATAGTGTTCATATGGAATGTAATCTTTGGTTTAGAATCAAACATCACAATGTCATAGAGGAAAGCAGTTAGCAAGGGATACTAATAAAGATTTATGTTGGCACTTCACTGAACAAACAAAGGAGCCTGGGCGAATGTTAGAGATCTATAACAATAGATGAGTCAAAGCTGTGTTTTTTCTCCATTTTTTTTGAAATAGTTGACACTTTATTGGTTGGCTATGTGACTGATGATAAGATATGTTCTATCTGAGCAAAATAATGTCTACATGATATTTGAGCATGTCAGGTCTTTGATGATGATCGTGTTTAGAATGAAGCAGAATCGTTTTTACGATATTTGGCAATGAGGCAGTGAACATCAAATGGAAAAATGAATATCATGCATTTTGGTTAAGTTGCCTTGAAAATCCTTTGGCTAGCCAAAGGATTTTCAAGAGTTTATCTAAGGATAACTCTGCAGACTGGAATGCTTGATTGATTGAACTACATAGAAAAGATCCCTAGTCAATTATTTATGTAATTTTCGTCAGTCCATCTATGTACAGTTTGAGGTGAAATTCTCATACACAGTTCACAGAAGCGGAGTCATTTGATTTATGTATCTCACTAAAGTTTTTGATTATTTTGAGGAACGTTTTGACACTAAGATGATGGCGCATGATATTCACACTAAATGGATGCAATTGGTAACACTTAGAAGAGTTGGGTGGAACTGGAAAAATTAGGGTTAATTGAGGAAATAAGTATGATGATTTAGTTGAATATGTCTATGAAAACTTGACAAAGTTCAAAGGCATGTATAGACCTAGTTATGCTCACATTTTTTCTCGGTTAATATATATTGTGCAATATGTAGCATATTCAAGGGAATCTTCCTTATGTGTGCACAAGTTCCCTTCTTTTTCTTAACTCTGGTTTAATGAATGTTTTATTGTTTTTAATTGCTGACAATGAAAACACAGGGGAGATATTAATGTCGACAGGGATGCTACACTAGTTTCTTGTTGTCACATATATGATGATTTACATCTTCAGAGTGCCAAGTGGTGATCTTCGTGCAAAAGAGCTAATATTTGGGTGATGGAATTCCAATAGAGCACATATTTTCTACAACATTGTTGTCTCACATATTTTGCTTCAAGCTTATTCATTGTCTTTCTTCTATGGAATTAATTGTATATAACTTTTTATGTTTAACAATGCTACATTGCAGCCCGTCTTATGGCTTCACAGTTTTCTCATGTGACAATAACTGCAATGGATTTGTTTGCAGATCTTCGGGATGAGCAGCAGTTCTTTATAGATCACCCAGGTGCTGTTCCCATAAGTACCGCTCAGGTAAATTTGTTGACATGTTAGAAAGCTTAACCATGTTCCTATGTCAATATGCATCTTATTTGTGTTTTTTCAATCAGAATTTCTTACAATAATAAGTGGCTCTCACAATGTTCTAGGGGGAGGAGCTGCGGAAGCAAATAGGTGCTGCTTCGTACATAGAGTGCAGTTCAAAGACTCAGCAAGTGTGTTCCCCTAATTTTTCCTCTTGATCGTTTTTAATCCATTTCCATTTTTCTGATGGATTCCTGCCGCAATGTAAAATGATGTGATGTAGAATGTCAAGGCGGTATTCGATGCGGCCATCAAGGTCGTGCTTCAGCCACCCAAGCAGAAGAAGAAAAAAAAGCAACAGAAAGGTTGCTCCATATTGTGATAATCTAGCATGCAAAAGGTGGTAGCCAGCGATTTATTCGAGCGACTCGTTCAAATTCAGGGAATTTGGTACCAGCACACAACCAACAAATGCAGCATCATTATCAGTGCGTCAAATGGTTTGTTTCTCCTTTTGACTTTGGTGATCTGCAATTGACCTGGCAAAGCATGTTCCTTCTTCGGATGACTAGTTCACATTAATGTTAGGGACTGTTGTTTGGATTTATTTTCATTGCACTAAGATGGTATACTGAGTTTATTGTATTTCAATTTGTTCACTTAAATGGCTTTTTAAGTTTGCAATAGTTGCTTGCTTTGAGGATTTTTCTTCAAAATCACCAGAATCTGGGTGTCACAACTGGAATGCTTGGCTTGATCCTCAAGTTTTCCCTGGTTCTTTCCTTATCATTTTGTTCAGGATGATATGGTTTATTTGCTAATTCTACTTTTCTATTGACCTTATAGTTACTACTTGCGCACATGCTTGCTTGATTACCAGAGGCCATTTTATCTTCTGTCATGCTTGCTCATCGCTGCTTGAATTTTTTGTTCTTTTGAACCATAAGCTGTTGAACTCATTTCATTAGACTTTTTCTTGTTAAATGAGCCTCATCTCCCTGATTGTTAATTTTAGATCATAACTTAATTTTAATATATGTTTTCCCCTTCTTTTTGACACCTGAGATGGATGATGATGCTATGGAGACTCTTTGCTTCAAATAAAGTATTAGTCTTTTTTTGACCATTGCGAATAAAGTACACCTGATTTTTGAACTGCAAGTAAATGCCAAAACCTCTGATTTCTTCTTCTTTTTCTTCAACTTCCACCCATGGCTGTAAAACTTTTATTTCACCGTTCACCCCCTTCAACAAATGATCTCTGTACATGCGCCCTCAACTCTCTCTCATCCCAACCAGGTAGTCCTCTCTCTCTCCCCTGTCAACTATTATGCACAGGTGAGGTAGCTTTCCACTTCACTGACCATGATCTGTTCTTTTATTTTTATGTTTTTTGGATGGTGGTGCTTTTGTTGATAATAATGATGATAAAGATGATGCTATTATTCTTGCTATTGTTGATAGAGCTAACGATAATGATAATTAAGATAGTGATGTTAATCATTTATTGTTGTGGTTGGCGTTGTTAATTCTTGTTGTTGTTCTTGATACTATTGCTGTTGGAAGGTATACATACGGACACCATGGATAGATGTAGATTTGACATATTAGAATAAAAATGATGACAAGGGATGATGTACCCTTTAATGTAACCATTTCAATCCAAATAATAAATACTCCAACCAGTTAAAACCGATCGTGTAGGTGTGTGCATGCTGAGGAACTCCACCTCCTACATTGATCGAGTGGTAACGAGCAGACTACCTCAATAATTACATATGCATTCAAACTTCAAATAACTTGAAAAGACGATAAATCATATTTATCAGAATCGAATCAAACATCGATTAGGTCGAATCTAAGTCATTCAATCATTAGTTGATCCCATGGATGTATGTTTAATATTTTTAAAATATAATTATGTCTCATATTCGAAACATAAAAATATATAAAATTTAACAAATAGATAAAAAAAAACATTAGGTCGGAAAGGACGATGACAAGAGAAAAGATATCATATAAAGCCATCAAACAGCTAATTTTTACCATCTTATACAACATCATTAAAACCTGTCCAAGTCAATCTAATCCAAAAAACTAAAAAAAAGAAAACATTTAATGAATAAATAAAAGAACAACGGCTAGAAATACAATAATGCAAGGTTAATAAACACAGAGTGCGACCACTGGCAAACGTAAAGAACATAGACCATTATGCAACTAAAATGCTGTACTTTTGTTCTTGGAATTTGCCATATCAACACAAGCACAAACCAAACAGCATCGCGAGAATTATACATGTTGGAAGAAGGCAAACACTGCAGACGTATACATGTACACACGCGTACCTAAAACTGGTCTGTTCTTTGTTGGACGACTCTGCTATATGTAGGCGATCACAAATCTGGAACACTTGAGCTTACTGTGGACAATGGAAGTGTAGGATTTGCTGGTGAAAGGAAACTTCTCTCTATCAGTTCTCTCACTCAAAACGGAGCTGTTAAGGTTCTCTGCAGCGTAGGCTTGGAAGCCGTGGGGTTCTGAGCAGCCACTGTCATGCGCAGCTGCCGCAAAGGTTGAAGAATCTTGTAAGAAAGCATAGGATCGTTTTGTTTGATAGTGGTAAAGATTACCTGTTCGGACTCTCGCTTCAGCATCTCGTTCTCATTCAGCAGACGTGCGGCTTCTAGCTCTAGCTCGTTCCTGTAGGCCTGTCTCGTAGAAGGCGCTCAAGATTAGAGTCCTTGAACCCGTTTGAGAAGAAGGAGAGGGGATAGCACCTGTTTCCTGGCCCTAGATCGAGCCGCCGACTCTCGATTCTTGATCATCCGCTTCTTCCTTTGCTCGACGCCGCTTTGTCTGTCAACGCTCCGGTTCGGCCGCTTCTCCGGCGACCGCTTCTTCGTTGACTCAGACTGTGCTGCGTTACTGCCACTGGCACTGGCACTGGCGTTGAGATCATAGCCAAAGAACTGCCGGGAGTTGTCAGAGGTGGGACTGAGCGAAGCAGGAGGACTGTGGGTGCTCGGAGAAGAAGCTCGATTTTCTGCTTTGAAGGCATCGGCGATGAAGTCCTGCAGCATGACGGCTCGAAAGGAGGAGATGGTGGTGGCGGGGTGGAAGGCGAGGACGGGAGTTGAAGGCACGTCTTGGTGGAGAGTGCTGAGGCTGATGTCTTTCCATACCTCTTCCATGTTCCTTCCCGGCATCAGGTAGGGGAAGCTTCAAAGCATCTCAAGACCTGGAGGAAGAGGAGATCACTCCATTGTAGGCCCGAGGGAGCAGAATTTGGTACATGAAAGCATCAAATTTGCTGTTGCTTAGGAAGCTTTGCTAATTGATCAGTACTTAGGAGCCTCGTGCTGTTGTTTCCATGGTTGGTGTCATATGGCGTGCACTGCCCTTTCTCCATCTCTCTCTCAACCCATGCATGGATGGATGCATATTCGACGGAGCATGAAGAAAGAAAGGTTAGAAACGGAATAATGACTCTCTATCTCTCCTCCCATACTGGTACATTCTTCTCTATGCTTGCCATGTTGCGTCGTAAGATTCGCATGCTTTTGTCTCCTCCAATCTCTGAAGTCATTTGTGATCATTAGTACGTACCAGTTTGTGCACTTCTCATGTGATTGACACACATGTACTGGATTCTATGTGCTGCAACAGTTGTAACAACAGCAGACTTCACTCACTCTGGGGCTTGGGCAGGGTTGATCTTACTGAATTCCTGTCGCCCAGACCGAGCTCACTAACTCGAAAACCTCAAAATATCTATCTAAAGCTCTGCAGGTCCACAGTGGAGAACACTGCTCTAAAGGATGACCATTTGACTAGCCGCAAAACCAGGGATCGGAAGATGGAGACTGTCTTGGTTCATCACTCGGTCTTCTCTTCCGTCTTCAATGCGTCCAATCCAGCTTCTGAAGTACTCCCACTTCACGTGATGTGGTTTCCCCTCTTTTCTTTTCATGCTCATTGGGCATGTTGTGCTTGTGATCTGGTTCTCGCCTGCTGCGGTCAGAAGAAGAGAAATGGGAGGAGGGAAACGGAAGGCATGCTAAAAATGAACAGGCCTTCGTTCTGTGGGAGGTGGGGAAGGGGAAAGATGCGTATGGAAAGCCACCATTCAAAATCTGCAGTACTTGATTTGGTGCGGTGTTGATGAGAGTAGAGGGACAAGAGAAGGCAGCGCTCAGATGACAGGGAGAAAGATGGCAGATGGGGGGATCGTACGCTGTTTTCTGCTGTGCATGCATGTAGTCACGTACAGGGACGAAGGAAGCACTGTGAGCAGATTGCGTGCATCTGACAGATTAATATCAACGCAATCCATCAAATCTCTCTCTCACACACGCACACACCAAGATTGACAATGGAAAGGAGGACATTGAGACGTCCTTCTTCCATGATGGCCACTGGTGTAACATATGACATGAATAAATAGAAATGGTATCTTTATATTGCATGAGCAGGGAAACTAAAACACTATAGAAAGGTATGCTTTCACTATGACTTATGAATATGTAGATGTTGTGATTGATTCGCTGGATCCTATTTTTAATTTAATTTTATTATTATAAATTAAGGATTAAATTAAGAGGACACTGAAGAAGTAGTTTGAGTATATTTCTCTAATTAATAGAGTTTCTTAGTTTTGAAAAAATAATTGTGTTTTTAGAACGGGTGAATTTCCAAAAAATAATATTTTTCAAACATTTTCCGGGATGTCTCCTTTTTCAAAATTTGGCTCCCTACCTTTTCATAATCTCCATAATATCGTCGACATGACCCAACATATTTTATGGATTGATCGAGCCAATTCAATCTTCAATGTAAAAGATTTACAAAGTATTTTGAACAGGTTTATGACATTTTTTATATCTTCATCAAAACATCAGAGGTCTATGATTAAAATATATTGACTCAAAACACAATAGAAACCAACCTATATACAAAAATAGAATTTCAAATAATTATCCTTATTGGTTTATGAACATGAATAACACAATAGAAACTAACTTATAGTCAGTTTTTTCTAAGAAGCTTATAGTATTTTTAGTACCTCAAAAAAAAACCCACAAAAACATTATAAATAAGGCAAATAAATTCAAAACTTAGTATAAATTGTTAGGATCAAGTCAATACTAAGAGAGGGGGTGAATTAGTACTATCATAAAACTTTATGTCGATTCAAAAATCTCATTCGATAAAAGTCGATATCGGAAATGAGCTTGACTTAGAGTGCACGTTTGTAAGCATAGTGAAAGTAGCAAGTAAAGCAATTTGCAATGAAAATAAAGAGCTTAAAGTAAATGCAAATCGAGTTTTATAGTGGTTCGGTCGTCGTGACCTACATCCACTTTCGATTCCTCTTCATTCGAGGCCACCGACTTCCACTACGGGTCTTCCTTCAATGGACGAAGACTAACTACCCTATTATAACTCTTTCTCCTTTTCACGGGTTTAGGAGACAACCCTTATAAGCCTCATACCTCTCTTGAATGATCTAAAGGGAGGAGATACTTAGCAATTTTATAACTTAGAATAACAATCCCTTTCTGCTTTAATTCATGCTATACTAAGCAAGAATAACTGGGGTATTTATAGACCCCAAATGACTTCAAAATATTAGAAACTAATCGACACCAAGAGGGGAGGTGGGGGGGGAGGGGGTGAATTAGTGCAGCGGTAAAATCACAGGTTCAAATCATTTCATTTCAATTAAAACTGATTCCGACGAAAATCGTCTCGTAAAGATCTTAACTTAAAACACGTTCGTAAATGTATTGAAAGCAATAAACAAGTAAAGTGGTTTGCAGTTAAAGTAAATTGCTCAAGATAAAATGCAAACCAGATTTTTATAGTGGTTCGGTCGTCATGACCTACATCCACTCCACCGATTCCTCTTCTGTCAAGGCCACCGGCATCCACTATCAGTCTTCCTTCAATAGGCGGAGACCAACCATCTTTTACAGCTCTTTCTTCTTTTACTAGGTTTAGGAGATAGCCCTTACACTCCTAGCTACTCCTCTCTTAAACTATTCTAACACTTAAAACTTTGAGAGGAGTTCACACAAGATTGCAACAGTGTTTCTTTCTTTCTTTACTCTCAATTTTTGTGTTTCTTAACCAGGGATGAGAGGGGTATTTATAGGCCTCAAGTTGATTCAAACTTGGAGCCTATAAATATCCCATCTCGGGTTTCCTGGGTATAGGCCGTACCACCGCTTGTGCTGGGCAGTACCACCGCTAGTGTCAGTCTGGCACTAACACTGCACTGGGCGGTACCATCGCTTGACAAGGGTAGTGCCACCACCTGACAAGGGTAGTGCCACCGCTTGGCACCCTGCCATTAGGTAGTACCACTGTCCAGAATTCCTAGGGTGTTGTTGTTGGGAAATCATGGGGGCGACATCATATGCGCAGTGGAAGAACAAGAAAACAAAATCCCCGATTCCCAAAAAGATGTTCGTCGTCGTGCGAAGATTGGTACGCAAAAATCCGCGAAACATGAAACTGCGTATAAAGTAGATTGTGTTACCTAGGGAGATCGTATATCCCTGTTACCTTGCAGATCCTTAGGAGAGGGTGAAGGAGGTCAAGCGTCCTCCTCTCTAGCGGTGATCCACACAGCAGGGTTGCGACGACGCTCCTCAAAACTCCAGGCCTGCTCTGAGGTGGAGAGGGAGAGGAGAATAGGAAAGACAAGCAAAGACTCTAGCCTATGAGGCTCTGAATCCCTCCTATTTATAGAGGTCCCCTGTCAAACCCTAATGGGTCCTCCCCTAGTGGGTATTGGATCTGCATCCAATAAGACAAGGGCTCCGTTGGATATCTCATATCCGAACCTCTACTTATCGCAATGCCTACCATATGTGTGTGACCCTCTAGGCCCAATATCGAGCTGGCCGTGAGTCATACCTGTCAGAACTCCTTCTAACTCAGTGAATTATTATCTCTGTAATAATTCACTTGACTCATCGACTACGGAAGTACTAGGCCACTACGCCGTAGTCCCCAAACGATACAGGGGAATCTAATCCATTGGACCTGTCTGTCCTCAGTTACCGTGTACCTATAGTCCCTCATCCATCTAATATCCCATAGACCGTATATCGAGCATGGTGTTGTCAGACCCATACGGTTTCTACTCGAGTCTCGCTCTAATCGGATTCTCTCGGAGAACTCTTTCTCTCTCAACCCGAATGACTCTGGCCAGGGATTTGTCTAAGTAAGAACACATGGGATATTCCTCTCATGACACCGAGAGTGGATGATCCTCTATCGACACTCAATAGCCCTCGTAAGGTCGACTACCACTCCCAATGACCAGCTGTACTAGATCTGGGACAGCCAAACCTATAAGTCTGGTATCAAAGAGTGGAGCACTCATACAGGACATCCTTGGTGTCTCAAGTCTAAGGACCAGATATACCACTAGGACTACGGAATCGCTGTCTGACAATAAGGCATCATCAACCATCCAGCATTCCGTAAGCGGATCAATCAGTGAACTCATTCTCCAATGAGCACCTGTACTGTATCCCTAGTGTCCCTACACGAGCAGCTATGAGACCAGCTGCATCCATCATATGGATGGGTATACAGCACACCAGTCTATCCGGTTATGCACATCACAATATATGTATGCATTTATGCAATAGTTATAAAGTGATATACGCCAAAATATAATAAGCAAAAAGATTCTGTATTAAGTCACACGTGCCATCACTCACGTGATTGGTTTGCTGGGCACCTATGACTAGCAATCTCCCACTTGACCTAAAGCCAATCACCTATGTGTCTGATCCCCATCAGACCCCTGTGACGCTCAAAGACAATATGAGACAACGGCTTTGTCAATGGATCTACAATGTTATCTTCGGATGGAACTCTTTCCACTGCGACATCTCCTCGGGCTATGATCTCTCTGATAAGCTGGAACCTCCTCAGAACACTTCTGATGAGACCCGGGTTCCCTTATTTGAGTAATCGCCCGTTATCGTAATATAAGGAGATCGGCTCCTCGCTACCCGGCACGACTCCCAAATCTGTGATGAACTTCTTCACCTAGACTCCCTCCTTTGCTACATCTAATGCAGCAATGTACTCCGACTCTGTGGTCGAGTCAGCAGTGGTATCTTGCTTGGAACTCTTCCAGCACACTGCTCCTCCATTCAAGGTGTACACATACCCTGAAATCGACTTGCTATCATCGACATCAGACTGAAAACTTGAGTCAGTGTAGCCTTCAATCTTAAGGCTATTACCTCCATATATTAGTAAAAGATCCTTAGTCCTTCTCAAGTACTTAATGATACACTTTACTGCTTTCCAGTGCTCCAAGCCTGGATCCGCCTGATACCTGCTCGTGACACTCAGAGCATGCGCTATATCAGGCCTAGTACATAGCATGGCATACATGATAGACCCTATTGCTGAGGCATAAGATATCATATTCATGTTTGCCCTTTCTTCTGGAGTCTTTGGGGACATACTCGTAGAAAGCGATATCCCATGTCTCATCGGTATGAGACCTCTCTTGGAATTTTTCATGCCAAACCTTTTGACAATGGTTTCTATGTACCTGGACTGGGACAAGCCAAGCATCCTTTTGGATCTATCTCTATAGATTCTAATCCCCAAGATATAGGATGCTTCCCCTAAGTCCTTCATAGAGAAGTGTCTAGATAACCAAGCCTTTACTGTGGATAGCATTCCTACGTCATTCCCAATGATGAGGATATCATCCACATATAACACCAAAAAGGTGATAGCGCTCCCACTTACCTTTCTGTATACACAAGGCTCATCTTCGTTCTTAACGAAGTCATAAGATCTGATTGCCTCATCAAATCTTATGTTCCAACTTCGGGAAGCTTGTTTTAGTCCATAAATGGATCTAAGCAACCTACACACCTTATCTGGGCAGTTCTTGGACACAAATCCCTCAGGTTGCATCATATACACCTCCTCCTCGAGGTTCCCGTTGAGGAATGCAATTTTCACATCCATCTGCCAGATCTCATAATCATAGTGTGCTGCAATAGCCAATAGAATTCTGATGGATTTTAGCATTGCTACGGGTGAGAAGGTTTCGTCGTAGTCAACACCTTGCCTTTGACGATACCCCTTAGCCACTAGCCTTGCTTTATAGGTCTCTACCTTTCCATCTACTCCGATCTTTTTCTTAAAGATCCACTTGCAACCGATGGGTATAATACCTTCGGGCGCATCAATTAGGTTCCAAACCTTATTGGAGTACATAGAATCCATCTCAGAATTCATGGCTTCTTGCCACTTCCCGGAGTCTATACTCATAATAGCCTCCTCGTAGGTTTGAGGATCAATATCCTCAACATCCTCTCCTCTAATATATCCCACATATCTCTCAGGAGGATGTGATATCAGACCTGCGTAAAGTTGAAACTTGTGTATTAGGTACCTGAACAGACTTGGGCTGTAGAGTGGTGCTTGAGCTTGGTTCTCCAACCTCGCTCAACTCTATCATTCTCCCACTATCTCCGCCAAGAATGTGTTCCTTCTCAAGGAACACTACTCTCTTAGCTACAAAGACCTTTTGGTCCTCGAGATGATAGAAATAATACCCATAAGTTTCCTTGGGGTATCCCATAAATTTGCGTCGCTCTGTCTTTGATTCTAACTTGTAGGGGTTATGTCTTTTAACGTGGGCAGGGCAGTCCCAAATCTTAACAACCTTAAGATCAGGCTTCTTCCCTTTCTATATCTCATATGGTGTAGACACTACCGACTTAGTTGGAACTCTGTTCAGAAGGTAAGCTACGGTTTCTAGGGCATATCCCTAGAATAAGATGGGTAGGTCAGCGAAACTCATCATGGACCGTACCATATCTAATAACGTACGATTTCTCCTTCCAGAGACACCATTGAGCTGAGGTGTATAAGGAGGTGTCCATTGGGATAATATCCCATGGTCCCTGAGGAACTGAGTAAACTCTGTACTTAAGTACTCACCTCCTCGATCTGATCGAAGAGTTTTGATACTCTTTCCAGTTTGGTTCTCCACCTCATTCCTATACTCTGAATTTCTCAACGGCCTCGGACTTGTACTTCATTAAGTACACATATCCATACCTTGAGAAATCATTAGTAAATGTAATGAAGTAGGAGTAACCTCCAATAGCATGAGTTGACATGGGTCCACATACATCACTATGTATGAGTTCCAACAACTTAGTGGCTCTCTCTCCAATTCCACTAAATGGAGAGTTGGTCCGTTTTCCACGAAGGTAAGGCTCGCAAGTTGCATATGACACGTAGTCGAATGGATCTAGATATCCATTATTTAGCAACTTTTGAATCATTCTTTCATGGATGTGACCTAGCCTACAATGCCATAGGTATGCACTGTTCACTTCATCTCGTTTCCTCTTAGACACTTACATTCATGATATGTGGAGTAGTGTTTTGCATAAACAAACCTTTATGCAATATTCCTCTCGTTAATCTCCCCTTAGCTTTGCTAGAATTTACAATAAATTGTAGATGTGATAAGCAATATTGGTATCCAATACCAATGCACTATCACAAAAATCTAACAATTGGAGATTGATCATGAATGTACCTGAAGCTTCACCAAGCTTCTTGTTTCGCCCTTTCTGCAAGGTACTCTTTGCAGTTCCTCTTCCAGTACCCATCTTTACCATAGTGGAAGCACTGGCCTTTGTCCTTTACTGGGTCTTTCTTAGGAACTTTTGTTTTACCTGGTTTGCCCTTGCCCTTTCCCTTCTTAAGGGACCTTTCTGCTTTCCTTTTCTTTTTTTTTGGTCTCACCAGTATAGAGAACCGGCTTCTCATTCTTAATAGTACTCTCTGCCTCCCTCAACATATTGAGGAGCTTTGGGAGAGTCACCTCAAGCTTGTTCATATTAAAATTCATTATGAACTGTGAAAAGGAATCTGGTAGGGACTGAAGCACAATATCCACACACAAGTTATCCTCTATGACCATTCCTAGACCTGTGAGTTTCTCTATCCACTCAATCATCTTTAGGACATGGTTCTGAACCGGTGTCCCCTCAGTCATCCTAGCGCGGAAAAGGCTCTTAGATATCTCATATCGCTGAGTCCTTCCCTGTTCCTCAAATAATTTGTGGACAAGTAGGAGAATGGATCTGGCATCCATCTTTTCATGTTGTCTCTATAACTCAGGAGTCATAGAGCCCAACATATAGCACTGAGCAAGAGTGGAGTCATCAATGTACTTCACGTAGCGAGCGATCTCATCCTCGTTTGCCCCTTCTTCAGGCGTAGGTATCACTGTATCAAGGACGTACATGATTTTCTCCGCTGTGAGAACAATTCTCAAGTTACGGAGCCAATCCGTATAATTTGGACCAGTGAGGCGGTTGACATCAAGTATGTCACGTAAGGGATTTGAAACCGACATTTTCTGAAAATAAAGATGCAGCAGAAATGAATAACATGCAGATTTTGCAAGAAATAAATTACTAAGATATGGACTTCTATCTTAATATGCTCCCACTATTTTACTAACGAGTCACGCGACACCCTCAACATGTGAAACGGAAGTCTCCGACAGACTTCTAGTGGGGATCAGGATCCAATCAGCGTCTTAGTGTAACCTCGAGGGACTCGACCAATCACACTAAGCCTAAAAGGTAGGCAACTCTTACCAATCACAACTCCTTGTGATTCCCGTCCTGTTCGGCCTCCGAATCACCATGGCCTCGAGGGACTCGACCAACCATGATGCTCGGTTAAGTCAACACCTTCGTTACAAGATGAGTCTGATTTGATGATATACCCTCGAGGGACTCGACCAAGTATACCATGCTCTTAGGTCACCGGTGACATCTCTATGTCGTAAGCAAGATATCGAATTGCGATATAGGTGAGTCTCGAGGGACTCGACCAACTCAACCTACACCGGGAATCGGTTCTTACTCATAACGATGGAAGGCCACGTGGGTCAATCTAATTGCCTCACGTTTACCGACTTAATATTATCGAGAGATGTTTCTATGATTTGGTCTCCTAATATGACATGTCACACATATACATATTTAATATATATCTACATCGCATGCAAATATATATACATATCTAGTATGTGTATAAGCAATCACACCAGATGATCATGGACCATAACCCAATGTGATTAGGCCCGAGCCAGTAGGCCTAATCACTCACATCAAGATCTATGTGTGCAACGGTGCATCTCCATGCCCTATGATCGTCCATCTCGTCCTCATCGGTTCCGTCGACATCTTGATGCATCTTCATGCATCGCGATCGTCCGTCTTGTGGGTCCCGCTATCGCATCCACGCTCCCGCTGCGCCTCCTCATGTGATTACAACTTAATCATAGGCACGCAGGCCCGACAATAAACGAGAAATATAATGGAGGCTCGCAGACCTCAATAATAATAGTCACAAGTACACACATCACCACACGGTCCATGATCATCCGTCCACATATCATACATCACATGTATAAATAATCATCATCATGTAGGACTACTAGATAATAATAAAAATAATAATCAACTAAACCTTTTAATTAATTAATATTTTCTGAAATCAGGGACATGTAGGGAATTTCTTAATTGATAGGGGTATTTTCATAATTTGGACAAAAGACAGAAACTAGAATTTCTCAAATTCCGAGGGGCAAAATTGCCTTTTTCCCAAAAAACCCTAACTTTCCACCTTTCGCTGCTGCCGCCGCCGCCACCCTGCCGGCGACGGCCTGTGCGGCGGGGCGAGGGCACTGCCCTCGCCTGCAGGCGGTTCGCCCGCTGGCGACGCTGCCGCTGCGTGTGGGCGCCCCCTTCGGGCGCCCCTGCCTCCGCAGGCGGTGCTGTCCCGCCGGGCGGCCGCCCCTGTGGGGGGGGGGGGGGGGGGGGGGGGGGGGGTTTTCGCCCGCAGGAGCAGCGACGGCAGGCGTCACTGCCCTGCGGCGGCAGGCGCCGCTTCCTTGCGGCGACAGGCGCCGCTTCCCTGCGGCGCCTTTGCCCGTGGGCTGCCAGCCCCATCGGCAGCAAGCCTGCTGCAAGCAGGTCGCCGGCCGGCTACTGCAGACGCAGCCCCTGTGCTGCCTGCCTTCGGTTGCGCTTCACGCATGCAGATCGAGGGCAGTAACTGTTGCTGCCCTTTCTCGCTTTTGCGTCAACGATTTTGACGTCAAAATTCTTCCTAAACACAACACACGCAGTTCAAAACCAATCATTCACACGAACAACCTGGCTTTGATACCACTGTTGGGAAATCATGGGGGCGACATCACATGCGCAGCGGAAGAACAAGAAAACAAAATCCCCGATTCCCAAAAAGATGTTCGTCGTCGTGCGAAGATTGGTACGTAAAAATCCGCGAAACATGAAACTGCGTATAAAGTAGATTGTGTTACCTAGGGAGATCGTATATCCCTGTTACCTTGCAGATCCTTAGGAGAGGGTGAAGGAGGTCAAGCGTCCTCCTCTACACAGCAGGGTTGCGACGACGCTCCTCAAAACTCCAGGCCTGCTCTGAGGTGGAGAGGGAGAGGAGAATAGGAAAGGCAAGCAAAGACTCTAAGCCTATGAGGCTCTGAATCCCTCCTAATTATAGAGGTCCCCTGTCAAATCCTAATGGGTCCTCCCCTAGTGGGTATTGGATCTGCATCCAATAAGACAAGGGCTTCGTTGGATATCTCATATCCGAACCTCTACTCATCGCAATGCCTACCATATGTGTGTGACCCTCTAGGCCCAATATCGAGCTGGCCGTGAGTCATACCTGTCAGAACTCCTTCTAACTCAGTGAATTATTATCTCTGTAATAATTCACTTGACTCATCGACTACGGAAGTACTAGGCCACTACGTTGTAGTCCCCAGACGATACAGGGGAATCCAATCCATTGGACCTATCTGTCCTCAGTTACCGTGTACCTATAGTCCCTCATCCATCTAATATCCCAGAGACCGTATATCGAGCATGGTGTTGTCAGACCCATACGGTTTCTACTCGAGTCTCGCTCTAATCGGATTCTCCCGGAGAACTCTTTCTCTCTCAACCCGAATGACCCTGGCCAGGGATTTGTCTGAGCAAGAACACATGGGATATTCCTCTCATGACGCCGAGAGTGGATGATCCTCTATCGACACTCAATAGCCCTCGTAAGGTCGACTACCACTCCCAATGACCAGCTGTACTAGATCTAGGATAGCCAAACCTATAAGTCTGGTATCAAAGAGTGGAGTACTCATACAGGACATCCTTGGTGTCCTCAAGTCTAAGGACCAGATACACCACTAGGACTACAGAATCACTGTCTGACAATAAGGCATCATCAACCATCCAGCATTCCGTAAGCGGATCAATCAGTGAACTCATTCTCCAATAAGCACCTGTACTGTATCCCTAGTGTCCCTACACGAGCAACTATGAGACCAGCTGCATCCATCATATGGATGGGTATACAGCACACCAGTCTATCCGGTTATCACGATGTCCCTCTCGAGTAACCTATGACCGGGATCATTTAGGATATGTGTTTAAAGGTGAATCGATCTCATTATCGTGATCTCATCATGATCTGATTCCCATTGCACAAATCCAAGGACATCACAATATATGTATGTATTTATGCAATAGTTATAAAGTGATATACGCCAAAATATAATAAGCAAAAAGATTCTGTATCAAGTCACACGTGCCATCACTCACATGATTGGCTTGCTGGGCACCTATGACTAGTAGTTGTTTCCCAAGCGATGCCACCGCCAGCTAGGCTTTCAGCATCCTGGTTGGGCCTTGAATCCGGCCCAAACCAACCTAACTTTGGGCCCAGTTGGCCTTTAACAGAGTTGATGGGATTACCTCTCAATCCCAACTCCAATTATGTGCTAACTATAAAATTTAAAGCATACAATAAGCTAAATAAGTCCGGTTTCTTCTAGCGAGCTTTTAGCGAACTTCCGACAAACTTTCGACCATCTCTCAGAAATGTTCCAGCGGACTCCCAGCAAGCTCCTGGACTTCACGACGATCTTCTTGGTGACTTCCAATAAGCCTCTTTGGCAAGCTCCTGGACTTCTCAGTTAGTTCCGATAGAACTTTCGACGAACGTTTGGACTTCCGATGAACTCTCAAACTCCCAACAAAATCGCGTTCTTGACTCCGAGACTTCATTTTACTTTATGCCTTGCTATCGTAGTTAATCCTGCACATATAAAACACACTTCGATCTAGACAATTATTACTAAGCATGAATCATGTTGTTCGGCATGTCATTGGTCTATCGACGCTTCAATCGATTCTTCGGCATATCGTCCTTTTTTACGGCCTATTGCCCAATCGGCCAGTTGACCTCCATAACTCTGATATCCTTGGCACAATATCCGCTCTTCTTGGCTCGATTCCCGAATCCATGGCCCGAAGCCATTTGTCGATACTTCGACTAATCCTCCGGCTCGACGTCCAATCTTCTGACATTGTTTTCCTCTAGCCCAATATGATTCTTCCTGCTTTAATTATCTCTCCCTGATAAAAGCATCCTGCGTCACTCGAAATGCAGATCAAATCATAAACACTTATCAATTGGTTTCATCAACAAAATATGAGATTCAACACAAAAATAGAGCAAAAAAATGTCTCATTCTAGGTTTCCCAGGTCTTGGTGGTACCACCACCTACAACACTAACACAAGGCGGTACTATCACCTACAGCACAGACACTAGGTGGTACCACTACCCAATCTAACGGTACCACCACTTGACACAATTTGAGAGACTATGGTTGGGCGGTATCACTGCCTGACATAGTTTGTGAGACTATGTCTGGGTGGTACTATCGCTCGACACTGGACAATACTACTACCTAACATAGTCTCAGATATTGTGTCTTGGAGACTGAGCCTTTAACGGTGTCGTTGCCTAACCCAACTTCTGGCAAGTTGTTTTATCCTTTTTTTAAGTTCATTTTTATTCTTTAATTATTATTTTATAAACTTTTTAAATTTTATAGTGAGAAATTCAAAGTCATCATCATCACTTGAGTTATCACTCTAAGTGGTATTCTATTATTCGAAGTGCTAAATCATTTCTATTCTTTGGAAGGTAATTCTCATGTTCATCAGATTTAATATAAATCATTTCATAGGTCATTAAAGACCCGATGAGTTCTTCAAGTGGAAATTTTTTTAAGTCTTTTGTCTCTTATATTAACATCACTTTCAAATCTTAACTTTTTAGAAGAGATCTTAATATTTTATTAACAAATTCAAAATTAGAAAAATATTTACCAAGTACTTTCAAACTATTAATGACATCCGTAAAACAGGTATATATGTCAATGATAATTTCACTTTACTTCATTCGAAACAATTCAAAATCATGCATCAAAAGATTAATTTTTGAATCTTTAACTCTACTAATGCCTTCGTGTTTCATTTCAAGAGTGTTCCAAATGTTATAAGCCATTTCGCAAATAGAAACTCGATTGAATTCATTTTTATTCAAAGTACAAAACAAAGCATTCATAACTTTGACATTAAAAAAGAAAGTCTTCTTCTCCAAATCATTCCATTCGTTCATTAGAAGAGAAGACTTTTGAAAACCATTTTCAATGATATTCCATAAATTGAAATATAAAGAAAGTAAGAAAACTCTCATTCTAGTTTTCTAATACGTGTAGTCCTTCCCATTGAATATAGAAGGACGAATGATAGAGTAACCCTCTTGAAAGTCAAAAAAAGCCATATCTCTTGGGTGTTAATCCAAATAGAGAGAAACATAGCTCTTATACTAATTGTTATGATCAAGTTGACACTAAGAGGGTGGGTAAATTAGTGCTAATGTAAAACTTTATGTCGATTCAAAAATCTCGTTTGATAAAAGCTGATATCATAAATGAGATTGACTTAGAGTGCACGTTCATAAGCGTAGTGAAAGTAGTAAGTAAAGTAGTTTGTAATGAAAGTAAAGAGCTTATAGTAAATGTAAACCAAGTTTTATAGTGGTTCGGTCATCGTGACCTACATCCACTCCCGATTACTCTTCACTCGAGGCCATCGGCTTCCACTACTGGTCTTCCTTTAATGGGCAAAGACCAACTACTTTCTTACAACTCCTTTTCCTTTTCACGGGTTTAGGAGACAACCCTTATAAGCCTCACACCTCTCTTGAATGATCTTAAAACTTAAAAGGGAGGAGGAGGACACTTAGCAATTTTACAACCCAGAATAACAACCCCTTTCTACTCTAATTCGTGCTATGCCAAGCAGAAACAATTGGGGTATTTATAGACCTCAAATGACTTCAAAAATGGAGCCAAAATAGGTCTCGTCCCGAGTTTCCCGGGTCCTGACAGTACCACCACCTACAACATTAACACTAGGCGGTACCATCGCCTAATCTGGTGGTATCACCACCTAGTCTGGCGGTACCACTGCCTGATACAGTTTGGTACTACCCAGACTGGCGGTACCATCGCCTGACATTAGGCGGTACCATCGCCCAGTTTGGTGGTACTATCGTGTGATACAGTCTCGGAGACTATGCCTTGGAGACTGAGCCTCTGGTGGTGCCACCGCCTGGACTAGCAGTGCCACCGTTTGACCTAATTTTTGGGTCACTGAATGAGCCTTTCTCTTAGCTCAAAATAGCCCCAATTCAGGCCAGTTGACTCCTAATTGAGTTAGTATGGTCACATCTGAAACTAACTTAATTAGCCCTCTAAACTACTTTAATCTAGACAAATTATTACAACTAAGAATACTAAGTTGTCTGGCATGTCATTGGTTCATCTGGCACTTCGTCCGAACCTTTGGTGTATCATCCTCTCTTTCGACGTATTGCCCAATCGGCATGTTGACCTCCGCAACACTCGATCTCGTTGTCGCAATGTTTGATTCTTCTGGCCTAATGCCCGAATTTATGATACGAAGTCTTCTGTTGACACATTGACATTCTTCCAGTCCAATGTCCAATCTTCTGATATGTTCAATTCTGACCCAACTTTTGATTCTACTGCTTTAATCGATTTATCTTTCCTGATTGAAACTAGTCCTACGTCACCTAAATGCACATTAGATCATAACTTTATCAATTGATTTCATCATCAAAATCCGAGATTCAACATAAATCAACTTATATATATAATTTTAAATAATTATTTTTATTAGTTATAAAAAGAACAATCAAATATGGGGAGTTATGTGTTAGTTAATGTTTTTTAATAGAGTTATAATGTTTTTGACATACCCACCGAAACACTATAAACCTAATTCAAAAACACTTTAATTGAAGCAAGTGAACTAAATACCCCATAAAATTTAATTTATATAAAAATAATTTTGAATATATATCATTATTGATTTAAGAACAAGAACGAACAAATAAGGAGACTTTTATATCATTTATAATATTTTTAAATAGATTTATAGTATATTTCAAAATACTATAAGCCTATTCAAAAATTAAGAATTAGATTGGTCTAAAATCAATGGACCAATTTGGTTTTTAGGAGTATTTCAAGGAATATGAAAAAATAGGGACACGTCTTACGAAATATGACAAAGGGCACTTATAAAATACACCTGGTTTTTCTATGAGAATTAGTCGTGTTTAGAAATACACATGTTTGCGTAGTTACATAAAAGTATAGATCAGATTATACTATAAGGAGTATGCATTGAGATTGAGCATCTTAAATGTGGAATTACTATGGTAGGGAACATCATTACTATGGTAGGGAACATCATGGTATTTAGGTTGATTGAATCACACCTTAGAAAAAAAGTTTACGGAGTGATGTGATTTCTCACTGGCTTGACGTTGAGAGGCTAGTAGGTCTGAACTCGACATATTAAGTTTATGAGAGACAACATTTTCGAAAATTTCTTTTGGGTGATTTGATAATTAAAACAGAATCAGTGAATCTAATTAGTCATAACTTAAGAATTATGTCGTTAAGGTATATGCATTCATTATCTATTATAACATCATATTTTATAGTTAAAAATAATAGGGTAATTTTTTTTAAAAAATTATTTTCATTTTTTACAATATGGTGCCTCCCATTTTTGTTTAACATCTCTTTTTTTTTTTTTCATTTTCTAAATACCCTTTCCCCTTTTCCTATCCTTATCATCATCACCTTCACCCTATCTCAAGGCGACATCATCCGCCCTTTGCTACTTTCACCTATTGTCTCTACTCATCAGCTCCACCCTCTGCACATAGCATCCTTCTCCTTCCTCTGGTAGATTATATGAACTTATATAATTAAGTAAAATATATTATAGATTTAATTGAATTTTGATTACGGTTATCGATAAATAAAAAGAAAGTTTAATCATAGCAAGATTCCTTAAGAGATGACTTTGATGGGAGACTCTTTTAATTATTATCATAGATTCTTTATTCTCATCTATAAAAGAATAGAATATCATATGGATGAAATCATAGAGATTATAGATTTATTCTCAATATTCATTTGTCCCTAATTTATCGTCCATAATGGTTCTGTAAAGGATAGGAAGAGAAGAGAGGATAAGTGTAGTTCTCATTATAGATCGACATCGCTGAAGGTTTCAGATTCGATGATGGTGCACTTGTAGATTAGATAAGAACTTTTTGAATGATATCGAAAGATATATGTTGTAAATTTGATATATTGTTATTTGATTTAGTTTCTGACATCAAAGTTATTCGCATAATAGTAGCATAATTATGGGTCTAATAATTAGTATTGGAGACATGTTTTTAAAATCAAATACTTTAGATCTATTTATTCGCACCCATTAGTTGTGAAATGGTGTTATTCGACTTTGATTTATGATGCTTGAACGATCGATCTGTATTATCAATTTACTTTTCTACCTAATTCGTCCTGCCACCTGTTTGCGGAGTGATGTCGGGTTCCTCATGTTTGATCGATGGACTACCATTGATAGCTTGTTGTTGGCAACAATATTATTGAGGGCGATGGCTTGTCATA
Source organism: Musa acuminata AAA Group (assembly GCF_036884655.1). Classification (NCBI taxonomy): domain Eukaryota; kingdom Viridiplantae; phylum Streptophyta; class Magnoliopsida; order Zingiberales; family Musaceae; genus Musa; species Musa acuminata. Next base: position 40,053,308 of record NC_088335.1, read on the forward strand.
GTCGTCAGCCCAATCATAAGCAGCGTCTGTATATAGGTGCTACTATACACAATGAAAATGCCATGGCATACAACAATTGATGGTAGTTATATGTATACCTGCTTGTGTGCAGTAGCTTTATAGTGATCGACTTGCCTTGGTTGTAGGGGAGTGCAGCAGTGCTACTGCTTGTGGTGGTTACAACAATGCCACTACGACAACATTTGTTGGCTTCAACTAATATTAATTGGATGTTGAAACAATCACGATCGGGTGGATGCACGGGCATAGTCGTGTGTCACAGCGATCGCGAGGTTCATCGATTGGCACATGTCCACAATCGCTCATGGGCACGAAGACATGACATAACACAATGACCAATGAGGTCGTCGGTTGACAAATGAAGGATAGCCACCACCTAAAGTGGCAGCCATAGGCAACACACAGGTGATTACCATACTCTACAACAACCGCATGCCTCATGCAACGATCATGGAAAAGGAAGAAAAAAATTAGGGTTTTATTTTAAAATTATAGTTTTATCCTTATAAATATTTTAATTCTAATTATATCCTTTTAATAGTTCTAATCTTCATAAACAATACATTTTCATTATATATCTTATGAAAAGTTATAATTTTACCCCTCAAAAAATAAATAAAATTAACTTATGTCCTTAATTATAAAATTGACTAATATAATTTATTTTAATTAAATATTTTGATTGGACTTGATCATGACTATATTTTAACTACTTGATTGGATTTAGATTTGATTAATCAAGTTTTGATCGAATTTAGAAAAGTTAAATTTTGATCAATTTTGACTTTGATTTACTTTAATTTTTCATTGACTTAATTAGGTTGATGTTTTAGCCCAATTTTAGACCTTTCCAATTCAATAGGGTTGACTAGTCTAATTTAGGATTCATACCAAATTTAAAATATAAAGTATATATTTTTTTTTATAGTTTTCTCATATGACATATTGATAAATTTTTTCATATGATAATTAAACTCTAATTATTATTTTTTGATATTTATTTAGTTATTCACATGTATATCTTTTGAGATTGTAAAATAACATATATTTTTCATATATAGACATGATTTATATTTTAACTTAATTATAACTGTCATGTAAGTTTTTAATTTATGTTTATTAATGTTCAATAATTTTTATGATTATTATTTTATTATTTAATCTAATTCGGTATAAATTAGATTAAAGGATACATAGTGAATATTATTTGTGACTTACATCCCTAAGTATTATCTAATTGGCAACTATCAAAGTGGATTAGGATGGTAAACTTATGGGATATAAATTATTATAAATAATTTATCATTTATAAAATATTTTAAATTATATTTATATTATTATATTGGTCTTATAGTTTAGACCAATAACTTCGAAAATTATATTAAAGAATTGATTCTAAATGATATTAAGAAAATAATATTCATAGTACATATAATTAGGAGATTTAGGTAATCCCGCGTATCTACTTCGAATAATTATATGATGGGGTAGGATAATATTATTTTTCATATCCTTTTAGTTTAGGATTATATGATCAAAAATAATAATATTATTTTACTATTCCACAAGGATGATACGAGTCCTTTATAAATAATTTTGAGTGAAAATTGGATATATCTATATTTCACTAGTGAAATATGAATAATATCAATAGTTCATCATATTTTGAGAAACTCAAAATATTAATATTATTTTATATTTTATAATAATATTTATTTTCATACACTCTTTTGCTTCTAGTATCATTATACTCTCTAATTTAAATTATTTAGAATAATTAAAGTATATATAATTCATACTGAGTGTATTAGATCTTGACTTGGCATTACTTGTTGAAGACTTATACACTTAACAGATGAATGTAATTTAGAATAAATTAATAAAATGAATACTTGAGAAAAATCTAATAGACTAAGTTTAATGTTTATGAGAATGATAATTACAAATAACATAAAGATTTTGTTTATCACATATAATTAGTGTATAGAGATATTTAAGGGCTATAAAAGATATTTAAATATATTGATAAGTCATTAGCTAACACGTTTATAAATGAATTAACTATGGCTCAATATGATGATAATTGAGGGATTTAGGATCATAGCTTTAATATGATTGATAAGATTATAAAATTTAAAGCATCAGACATAAATATAAATGTATATTTTCTTTTTCAGTTCATTCTTAATTCTCTTTTTCGTCTATGCAAGGTTCACTATAATAAAATATGAATAAGTGAGACTTGAATGAGCTAACTAGTATGTATATTTAAGAAGAATTAAAATTAAGATAGGAAAGATCTCATAATATTTTGACTTATTTAAGAGGCTAATAATAAGAAAAGAAGGTTGAAGCATCACTCTTCAAATAAATTTGTCGAGCCTAGAGATGCTAAGCAAACTAATGAAAAGAAACCCTTATAGTAAATTACTTTTTTTATGACAAAAAGGACATGCAAAAAGGGACTAGATTAAACATAAGACTTGGCTCGAAAAGAAAAGTATAAACTCAATTCTTATATGTTTTGAATCAAATATTATAAAGGTTCCTTCTAATACTTGATAGATTGATTTTGATACTTTAACTCATGTGACCAATAACATGCAAAGATTTTTTCAACTCGGTTAAGGGGAATCATCTTGAAGCAAAAGTGATAACAATGAGAACTTATCGCCTATGCCAATAGATGGATCATTTGATGGATTTTGTTGATGTTCTTACTATTTCTAGAAATTTAGTTTCTCTATATAGAATTAATAAGTTAGTATATTATATTTCTTTTAGTAATGGTAAACTTAGTTTGTAAAGATATTTGTGACCCTATAATCAAATATTGGATTCAAACATGATTTCAATAATAAAAAAAATTCTATATTATGACACATACATTTGGGGTATATCTTCAATATAAAAGTTAAAAAAAATTAATGAAAGATAATATTTTAAAAGATTTGGACTTTACTGATTTTGATGTTTGTATATATTGCATAAAAGGAGAGTAGACTAAACATATAAAGAAAAATACTATGAGAAGTAAAGAACTTTTTGAGATTATTTATACTGATATATATGAACTATTTCATATTTTCTATTTCAGCTAAGAGAGGTATTTGATCACATATAGATTACTTGTCAATATATTACTATGTATCTAATATATGAAAAGTCTTAAACTATTAACACTCTTGAGGTGTAATAAATAAGGTTGAGAAACAATTCAATAAAAAAATAAAAATTATTAGATATTACAAGGGTAGTTAATTTTATAATAGATATGACAAGTCTAGTTAGAATACTAATTTTTTATTAGATTATTATAAAAACAAGATATTTGTATCTTGCTTTATCTGTTAGGATCGAAATCGACACTATGAGAGGAGGAGGAGGGGGTGGTTTGAATTAGTGCTTTCATAAAAAAACGTCTGTTTAAAAATTTCATTCAATGAAAATTGATAATGAAAGTATGGTTTGTTGAATCTTGGATTTTGATAATGAAATCAATTGACGAGTTTATAATCTAATCTATGTTTTGAGTGACATAGGACTAATTTTGATTAGAAAAGATAAATCGATTAAAGTAGGAGGAATCAGATGTTGGGTCCGATTGAATATGTCAGAAGATTGGACGCCAGCTGGAGAATCGATCAACATGCTAGTAGGACTTTGTGCTACGAGGTTAGGCATCGAGCCAAAGGATCAGACATTTCGCCAAGGAGATCGGAAGTTGCGGGAGGTCAACATGCCAATTAGGTAATACACCGAAGGAGAGGATGATGTGTTGAAGGATTAGACGAGTGTCGGATGAACCAATGACATTCGGATAATATATACTTTTAGTCTTATAATTAGTTGTCTTAATTGGTCATAGTTAAGATGTAATTGAGTTGGTTTTGGATGTAACCATGTCAACTCAATTAGGGGCTCATTGGTCCTAAGTTGGAACTGTTTTGGGCCTAGTGGAAAGGCCATTTAGTGACATAAAAGTTGGGTCAGGCAGTGGCATCGCTAGTTCAAGCGGTGGAACCACTAGCAGCTTAGTCTCCAAGACACAATCTTCGAGACTATGTTAGGCGATGGTACCATCAGACTGAGTGGTAGTATCGCCCAATGTCAAGCGGTGGTATTGTCAAACTAGGCAGTAGTATTATCAGACTAGGTATTGGTACCGCCTAGTGTCAGTACTGCAAGCAATGGTACCACTAGTACCCTGAAATCTCGAGAATTTAAATTTTTAACTCTAATTTTTGAAACCATTTGAGGTCTTTAAATACCCCAGTCTTTAAATAGAACAAAACTTTGTGATTCTAATATTGTAAACCCTATTAGAAAGTTGAGTTCCCTCCTCCATATACTTAGAGGCTGTTCTAAAGGAGAATGCGAGGGAATACTTGTAATGGAAGGGTGTAAAGGTTCTCTCCTGAACCTGTGAAAAGGAGAAAGAGTTGTAAGGGTAGTTGATCTTTGCTCATTAGAAAGAAGATCATTAGTGAACGCTGGTAGCCTCGATAGAAGAGGAATCGAGAGTGGACGTAGGTCGCGACGACCGAACCACTATAAAACTCGGTTTGTATTTATATTTTGCTATTTAATTTTGTTACAAACTGCTTTACTTGCTCATTATATTTTTATGAATATTTTCAAGTTAAACATATTTCTGATATGATTTTATCGAATGAGATTTTCGAATCGATGTAGTTCTCTGAAAGCACTAATTAATACCCCCCCCCCTCTTAGTACTAATTTTGATCCTAACATGCTTGACTTAAAGTAAGTAAACTAAGTAACTAACTTAGAAAGTAATAGCGATGAAGAGTAGAACAAAAATGTAAACTGAATTTATAGTGATTTGGTCATTGCGACCTACGTCTATTCTCGATTCCTTTTCTATCGAGGTCACCAACGTTTACTAACGATCTTCTTTCAATTGACGAAGATCAACTACACTTTTACAACTCTTTCTTTTTTTGATAGGCTCAGAAGAGAACTTTTACACATCTTTTTTATATCTTACTCCTCCATTATAAAACTTCTAACTCTAGGAGGAAGAGACTAATTAAAGAGATATTACACAATTTTTTTCACAAGGATTTTTTTCCCCTTTCTACTCTTTTTCCTTACTTTCCCATATAAGAATTAGTAGGATATTTATAGACCCTAAATGACTTTAAAAATTGAAGGTAAAATTTAAATTCTCGGGTTTTCGGAGTATTGGCGGTATCACCGCCTAGTATTGGGAGGTACCACCACCTGTTAGTCTGACATTAGGCGATACCATCACCTGTCACATTGATACTAGGTGGTACCATCGCCCAGTCTAATGGTATCACCACATGACAGCCTCAGAGATTAGGCTTTTGACTTTTCCATCTCATAAGCAGTTCCACCACCAGTTTGGCGGTTCCACCACTTGACCCAATTTTTAGGTCACTAAATGAGCCTTCTAATAAGCCCAAATCAGTCCCAATTTAGGTCCAATTAGCTTATAATTGAGTTAGCATGATTATATAAAAAATTAACTCAATTAGTCCCCTAAACTACTTCGATCTAGATAAATGATTACAAAGTATGAATCCTTTGTCCGGCATATCATTAGTTCATCCAGCCTTCGTTCGACCCTTCGACGCATCATCCTCTCCTTTAGCATATTGCTTAATCAGCATGTTGACCTCCCGCAACTTTCGATCTCCTTGCACAATGTTCGATCCTTCGGCCCGATGCCCGAACTCATGGCCCGAACTCCCTTCAGCACATCGACCATTCATCCGGCCTGATGTCCAATCTTCTACATGTTCTACTCCGGCCCAAAGTTTGTTTTTTCCTACTTTTAATTGAATTATTTTTTCTTGATTGAGGTTAGTCCTACATCACTCAAATGTATATTAGATCATAACATCATCAAATGATTTGATCATCAAAATCCAAGATTCAACAATCTCTCCCTTTTTGATGATGACAACTTGATGATAGAGTTTAAACTAAGCTCCCCCTATCAATATGCTATATTAAAAGAAAATAAACTTTCATTAAAAAAGAATGATAACCTTTGAAACCATGACTTTCACATCAATGTATGCATATAAAATCATGAGTATTGCATGCATAATTTCAACTCATCGTAATTTTAAAATATATTAAGCTACATCATACCATGCATGATTCAAATCATCATCATAACTTCTCTTCCTTTGTCATCAACAAAAAGTAGAAAAGTACAATTATCATGTTTTTTGAAACATACAAGTTTTACATTACTTTAGAACATGCAAGCTAGCAAGTTTTAGAGATGAGCAAATTTAACAATTTTGCTTCAATGCATGCACATAAAATCATGAGTATTGCATGCATAATTTTAATTTATCATAATTTTAAAATATATCAAGTTACATCATACCATGCATGATTTAAATCATCATCATAACTTCTCCTCATTTATCATCAATAAAAATGAGAAAGTGCAACTATCAAGTTTTTTGAAACATGCAAGTTTTACATCACTTTAGAACATACAAGCTAGCAAGTTTTAGAGATGTGCAAGTTTAGCAATTTTGCTTCTCTTGAGATGTGCAAGCTAGCAATTCTTGCTTTTCTTTTGAGATGTGTAAGCTAGCAATTCTTTACTTCTTTTGAGATGTACAAGTTTAGAAATTTTGCTTTTCTTTGTAATGTGCAAGCTAGTAAGTTTTTCTCCTTGAAATGTGCAAGCTAGCAAGTTTTCTTCTCTTTGAAATATATAAGCTAGCAATACTTTCTCTCCCTTAGCTATTGTTAAAAAGAAGGGAAGAATACAATGTTATAATTCTTTTCTTTTTATATCAATTTTTAAATCATGACAAATGATATACAACCATAAACACAAAGGATTTGTATATAATGAAACTCAAGTTGTAAACATCGTGAAGTCAAGTGACATATTATGGTTTATTTAGTTAAGTCCAAGAACAAAACGAAAGAATCACAGTAGATAATCTTAATTCATAAAAAAAATCTCAAGTTATAATTTTGAGAAATCAAGAGAAACCATAATTCATATAGATAATTCTTTTCTTAGTAAATAACAAAAAAAAAAACATAGGAGAACAAAGAAGAGATCTTAATTCATAAAATAAATATCAAGTTATAAATATCAAGATCATGGTTTGTTTGTATAGGTCTCCTATTTAGAAAATGTTAAAAATATCATAAAAGATAAAAAAATCTTAATTCCCATAGATATCTCAAGTTAAAAAATCAAGAGAAGGTTCATGATTCGATTGGAAAAATCTTATTCAAATTCAAATCATCAAAATCATTTTCATAGTTTAAGAGATTCATAAAAAAAATGATATAAATAGATTCATCAATCTCTTTTTGAAAACTCGATAAGATAGAGATTGAAAAATTTTCAAGAAAAATGTATTTCCTCTTTTATTTTTTTTTTATTTTAATTTACACGATTGATTTTCTACAAGTATGCTCAATTCTTTTATGGCAAATCTATGCATCATCATTTAAAAACAAAAAGTAAATTTTATCACAAAAGAAATCATTAAGATCAATAATATAACACGTTAAACAATAAAACATCTTTAATTAAAATATTAAATTTGTTATAAATAATTCCTATGCTAATGAATTTTCCTTTATTATTTCGGCTAGTGAGCTTTGAAAAATGTGTTGGATCTTTGGTAATAAGCCATGAGTATCCACAATCAAAATATTATCTTTTGCTTATAGTTTTTTATTTTATAGATGTCTACAAGAAGGATGAGTTTATTCTAGGTACTAATTTAGTTTTAAGTCCCTCATGGTTGAATCTATCTATCTTAATTTTCAAAATTAAGTCATTCATGGTTCCTTTAGGAACCCAAACCAATTTATGTGAGTCATACTTTTTAAATAAATATTTATAAGCAAAATGACCACATCTACTGTAAAAATTATACTTAACCTTAGGAGTAACATACAATTTGAGTCCTTTAACAAAAATAGTTAGCTTTTGTTAAGTGTAGTTACTCATAAAATTGATTGCTTCTTTCTACAAACATGACCCTTATTAGCAAAAATAATGTTTAATGGTTTACTACCAATTTTAAAATATTTTTACATTTGTTTTAGTAATACATTTTCATTCTTAACTAAGTCTAACTCTTTACATTTAGTGCAAGGAGTTAACATACAATTATCATGCTCATTTTTTAATTTTTTTAAATTTACAAGAGAGAAGCATGATCTTTTTTTAACATTTTATATTTCTTACCAACTAATTTAAAATCATCATATAAATCATGAAAAGTATTAATAATTCATTATAAGATAAATGAGCTTCAATTGAGTCATTTACCTCGTATTTGAGGGCCATTAGAGCGCAGTTTACCACCTCATCTTCATTTGTTTGCTCATCATCTTAGGATGCACTTGATTCATCCCAAGTTACCTTATGTGCTTTCTTTTTCTTTGGTAGCCTCTTCTTTTGTTCTAAGTATTTAATAATTCTTGTTCTTTGTCAGGTTATTCTTATGTTCATCATTTGTCATACAAGTCATTGAGGTCATTAATGACCCTATGAGTTCTTCAAGTGGAAAACTATTTAAGTCATTCGCCTCTTGTATTGTAGTTACTTTCAGATCCCAGCTCTTTGGAAGGGATCTTAGAATCTTGTTTACAAGTTCAAAATTAGAAAAACATTTGCCAGGAGCTTTCAAACCATTAATAACATCCGTATATTGGGTGTACATATCTCTAATGGTTTCACTTGGTTTCATTCGAAATAATTCAAAATTATGCATCAAAAATTATTTTTAAAATATTTCACTCTATTTGTGTCTTTATGTGTAATTTCAAGAGTATACCAAATATCATATGCAGTTTCACAAGTTAAAATACAATTAAACTCATTTTTATTCAAAGCACAAAACAAAGTGTTCATCGCTTTAGCATTCAAAGAAAAAGTCTTCTTCTCCAAATCATTCTATTCATTCATAGGTTTATAGGGTATTTGAAAACCATATTCGATAATATTATATAAATTAAAATTCATAGAAAATAAGAAAACTCACATTCGTATTTTCTAATATGTGTAGTTTGTCCCATTGAACATAGGAGGATGAATGATAGAGTGACTTTCTTGAATGCTAAAAAATGTCATCTCTCTTAGGTATTAAACCAATGGAGAGAAAAATAACTCTGATACCAACTGTTAGGATTAAAATCGATACTAAAAGGGGGGTGAATTAGTATTTTCATAAAAAACATCAATTTAAAATTTTCATTCGATGAAAATCGATACGAAAGTATACTTAACTTAGAGTAAGTAAACTAAGAAATTAACTTAGAAAGTAATAGCAATAAAGAGTAGAACAAAAATATAAATCGAGTTTATAGTGGTTCTATTGTTGTGACCTATATCCTATCACAGACTTAGCTGGTTTTGCTTAAGTCATGCGGCACCCTTACGTGTTTGTCCGCAAAAGTTAGCCTCCCCAAAATCTCCTATAGTCCCTTAGGACTTACAAAAAAGAAAACGGATTAGAGAAAGTATCTCATTTAGGACCCATAAATAATTATTTCAGTAAACACTTCATAGTCAATATAAATTACAAATAGACTTTACAAGCTCTAAACGGTCACACAATAAAGGGTCCAAATGGTCCACTACATATCAAAAGAAATTGGGCTGCTAAGCCTACTACCAGCCCTTTACATGCTGTGCAAAGTATGAACAAGCCAAAAGATATAGACATACATAAGCATTACGTCGAATACCCCATTTACAATTTTGTCCATGATATTCTCCCTCTCTTATTCCTTCAACATCCTCGTCGAAGCTTTTGTCGATGCTACAACTCCTTGCCTTTTCTGAGTCTTCAATCTTCTGCTCTAGTTGTAATGCACCTCTTGGCTCCCAACTACTCTCTGCTGCTATTGTTGAGTAGTCAAATTTTTAATCCGCCATGCTGCTTTAACTCGTCGATGACTCTAACTCTAGTGTGGAGTTAGCTGAGTTGTTGTTGATCCCTATTGGTTCCTACGGATCCTTCAGATGATGGAAAAGACAATCCTTAGTATGCACTAGTCTCTCGAATGTCTCATGCCACTCAAACTAGGTGGATGTCTGTTGGAGCTTTAACGAGTATCGCCTCGCAAACTTTTAAAGTTTTTTGGGTCCTTCATCCACAAAATTTGCTCCTTGACTCTTTTTTCACTTAGTTATCATTTCCAAGTAGGTTTGCATCACTTCCACTTTCAATTGGGAATTTTGTTGGAAAATGAAGTGGATAATCTACTCTCAGTAGCACTGATCACCATTGGTAAGGATTTGACAACTATTGTCTTCCATTTGGTTTCTTCGAAGGGTCTTTGAACATGTGCAGAGTACCTCTGTTAGATAGATAAGAGAATTGGGGTACTTGGTTTTGCCCATTCTCTTAAGAGTTGAGAAGGCAAATGTTACTTAACTTCATCCGCCTCCTCGAGGGTTGTACTCTATGCATTGAGTTAGTTACTAGCCTTTGCCTACTTTTTGTTCACACTTCTAAAGCACTTGAAGTGTTTGTACTCCTTGCGTTGGGTTAGTTACTATGATTCATCTTCCCAATGCCATCGAACTTCTGGAATGCAGGAAGTTTTCACCCCAACTTGGAGTAAGTCTCTAATAGTTTTGGTCGCTTCTAGGATTGTACCATCTTCTCTATCAACCCAGTTGCTTACTCCATTGAATAGCAAAGGTACAACACCGTATACTACCTACTTCGTTCCTTAGTCGTGTACTCTTGCATCGACTTGAAGTTCTCCACTTGCAGCTATCTTGATGAAAAGCTTGTTGACGTCGGTCTTACGAAGTTCCCTGGCCTCTGCCCTTTAGTCTTGTCTCAGTTCTTGGAGTTTGCCTCTGTATTCTCCACCTCCTCGATCCCTTTCACAACCAAGCACTCTTCCCCTATGAGAGAGGGATTGATGACTTCATGAAAGTCCTACCTTTACGGTACCATGGCGTTGCGTTGCCTATAACCCTACTATCTATCGCCTAATATCTACATCCCTTTTTATGCGATCGGTAGATCTATCTCTATGGCACTATGACACTCCTCTAAGTCCACCTCCATTCTAATCGATGCTTGGTTTTGGGTAGCTAAGTCCCTTTGGACTCATCATCACTTCCTCGCTCCTTTTAACCTCCTACTTCAACACCTCTATGTTCTCTAAGCAGTCCCCCTTAGTCTATGGAAAGACAGACTATAACTCTCATGCATGGCCTTTGCCATCATGTTGTAGGGTTTGCATCGATTCTGTTCTCCTTAGCTTCATTGGTAGCAACATTGGCTTACTCGGCCTTGTCCTCTGACTTATCGGGCTCCCTTAAGCGAATATAGGATCTGGAGAAGTCCAACTCTACAACCGCTCTGATTATGCTTCTACATGATCAGGTCCCTCCCATGGGACTCACTAGTACTTGCATTCGAACTTTTCCCTTAGTGGTATATAACCCACATATGCTAATGACCAAGGTTTTTATCCGACGTAAAATTTGATGCAAGCACGGAAAACCCGCCTCTACAATACCATAGCTTTCACTTCTTAAATCCATAGCCCTTCTTGCCATCGTATTGTTTATCGAAGTGGAGCTTCCAATAGCTCTCGATCATATCTCCGTATGATATAGTCCCTCATGGGACTAGATTCGTGTGTATCACATTGCCACGAACTATTCCACCATGATCTACTACACCATGTCGCCTCTTGGTGACATCTTCATTGCATTCTGATCCTTGTGGGATGAACTCGAATTATGATCTCTCAACGTGTGGCCTCTGCAAATACATCATAAGGCCTCTTCCACTTTTCAATTATGTTCACTACTTTGACAATCGACTTTCATCCACCCGCTCTTGGGTCACACTTAGATGAAGCATCGCTCTAGGATAGTCTGTCGCCTAGTAGCTCTTGAAGTCCACTAACTTCGTTGAAATTGATGCATCATTGTTTGGATCCTGGGCCTCTGCCCCTACTAGTATAATCTCCATTGCGCACTACTCCCTTCATGGCAACTTGAATGTCAGCATTGTTGCATATTCTTCAAGAGTACCCACATCCGCGTCCTCTTGCTCCGTGCCAAGGCCTTCTGAACCTAACTTCGCTTTCGTAAGTTGAGTCAGCTTAGTTTCTCCATCAAATACTTCTCCGAGATAATGTGCATGTGCCTCGAAGCTCCCTTCATCTTTGGCACAATACAAGATGAGCCCGCTCCATCATAATGAGGGACTCATGGAACAACATAATCCCACTCTTGCCTCTGCAAGAGTTCATGTCCTTGGCCTCTGTCCAAGGAAAGCTTTGTGCCTTCGCTCCATATTTCATCTTCTATGTCGGCTCCCTTTATGCGGCTTGAGTATTTTACCAAGTTACACCCTTCGCTTCTTGATTCACATTGAGTTGATGATGATCCTCACACCCACTATTCCATGGGCCAGCCCTCCATTAAGTTCGATCTCCATATCGACTATAAGTGTACTTTCATTTGTGTTGCCTTGGGTCTCTCCCCCACTTGATCTCACAATGCACCCCCCAATACATTATCTCAAGTGAGATCATGTGACGACTTCTCACCGCTCGCTCGGTCTGTTGAGCTTTGTGAAGTTTTTTTTTTTTTTAGGTGCTCCTCCTTAATATGTGTAGTCCATTGCATAGGGTTTTCTCTCTAGAGAATCGGGACTTATCCTTCATGGATATCTATCCCGTTGGAGCAACTTCTCTCTTCGTTTCCTTCTCTTTGAAAGTTTCGGAGACCACTATCCCCTTAGACTACTCCGACTTGCCGAACAAACTGTACATTGTTCTGCCTCTCGCAAATGCACTTGTTAAAGTATGACTCCACGTCAATATAGTCCCGCTGCACCTCTTAAGGCCTAGCAATATGCCGAACTCGCTGCACACTTTAGTCTCTTACAGATGTATCCTTCTCATGCTAAAGAGAAAGTTTCAATGCTCTATGGCGCCGAGTTTCGATCACCTTGGGATGGCCACAAACACTCCATCGTTCGCATACAATCTTTTGTCTGAGTACCGAATTTGTCGAGTTAGCAATTCCCCTCACCTCTGTGAGCTTTGCATAACTCTTTCGGTCACTAAACAACTCATTCCACCTTACATGGTCTCATCTTTTACCAAGCGTCTCGCTTGCCTTGAGTACTATCAAGTATAGTTGCCAATGTTGAGTCGTAGCTCAAACTAAGCCATTCTAACCTTTGTGCGCTACGCATTCTTCCCAGCTTGCTTGTCCATGTGGTGCCTCTTACGTGAAGAGTTTGTCATTCTTCTGAATGCCAATCTTAGATGCACACTCATCTGAGCGACTCATTTTCCTTATATCTCCATGCCCGTTTTCCCCCAATGGTCGCGTGTGCTGGCTGACCTCAACGCAGCCCTGCTAGGTTCCCAATGTCTACATGCCAAGTGTTTCTATAAGTTCTTGTCCCTCTCTGATACCATATGTTATGGACTTAGCTAGTTTTGCCTAAGTCGTGTGGCACTCTTATGTGTTTGTCCGCAAAGGTCAACCTCCCTGAAACCTTCTATGGTCCCTTAGGACCTACAAAAGAGAAAGCGGGTTAGAAAAAATATCTCACTCAAGACCCACAAGCAATTATTTCAGTAAGCACTTATATCCAATACAAATTATAAATAGACTTTACAAGCTTTGAACGATCGCACAACAAAGGGTCCAAATAGTCCACTACACACCGAGAGAAAATAGGGCTGCTAAGCTTACTGTCAGCCCTTTATATATTGTGCAAAGCATGAACAAACCAAAAGACAAGGATCTACATAAGCATTATGTCGAACACCCTATTTATATTTTTTTTTGTGACAGTTCACTCTCGATTCCTCTTCTATTGAGGCTACCAGCGTTCACTAATGATCTTCTTTCAATAGGCGAAGATCAACTATCCTCTTACAACTCTTTCTCCTTTTGATAAGCTCAGGAGAGAACATTAACACTTCTCTTTTAGACCTTACTCCCCCTTTACAAAACTTCTAACTCTAAGAGGAAGTGACTCACTAACTAAAGAGAAATTATATAATTTTTTTCATAAGGATTTTTGCCCCATTTCTACTTTTTTTTCTTATTTTTGTTGGGAAATCTTGGGGGCGACATCACATGCGTAGCGGAAGAACAAGAAAACAAAATCTCCTATTCCCAAAGAGATGTTCGTCGTCGTACAAAGATTGGTGCACAAAATTTGTGAAACTTAAAACTGCGTATAGAGTAGATTGTGTTACCTAGGGAGATCGTATATCCTTATTTCCTTGCAGATCTTTAGAAGAGGGTGAAGGAGGTTAAGCATCCTCCTCTCTAGTGGTGATCTACACAGAAGGGCTGCGACGATGCTCCTCAAAACTCCAGGCCTGCTCTGAGGTGGAGAGGGAGAAGAGAATAGGAGAGGCAAGCAAAGGCTCTAGTCTATGAGGCTCTGAATCCCTCCTATTTATAGAGACCCCTTGTCAAAACCTAATGGATCGTCCCCTAGTAGGTATTGGATTTACATTTAATTACCCAAGCCTTTTAGATTAGTGGATCTCTATCCAATAATCTCTCATGGGCTCTTATTGGATCTCTCCATGGGATCTAATAAATCATGGGCTTATTGGATATCCAATAAGACAGGGGCTCCGACGGATATCTCATATCCGAACCTTTACTCATCGTAATGCCTACCATCTATGTGTGACCCTCTAAGCCCAATATTGAGCTGGCCATGAGTCATACCTATTTGAACTCCTTCTAACTTAGTAAATTATTATCTTTGTAATAATTCACTCGACTCATCGACTACGGACGCACTATTTCACTACGCCGTAGTCCCCAAACAATACAGGGGAATCCAATCCATTGGACTTGTCTGTCCTCAGTTACCGTATACCTATAGTCCCTCATCCATCTAATATCCTAGAGACCGTATATCGAGCATAGTGTTATCAGACCCATACGGTCTCTACTCAAGTCTCGCTCTAATCGGATTCTCCCGGAGAACTCTTTTTCTCTCAACCCGAATGATCCTGGTCAGGGATTTATTTGAGCAATAACACATAGGATATTCCTCTCATGACGTCAAGAGTGGATGATCCTCTATCGACACTTAATAACCCTCGTAAGGTCGACTACCACTCCCAATGACCAGCTGTACTAGATTTAGGACAGCCAAACCTATAAGTCTGGTGTCAAAGAGTGGAGTACTCATATAGGATATCCTTGGTATCTCAAGTCTAAGGACTAGATACACCACTAGGACTATGGAATTGCTGTCTAACAATAAGGCATCATCAACCATCCAGCATTCCGAAAGTAGATCAATCAGTGAACTCATTTTCCAATGAGCATCTGTACTGTATCCCTAGTGTCCCCACACGAGCAACTATGAGACCAGCTGTATCCATCATATGGATGGATATACAGCACACCAGTCTGTCCAGTTATTACGATGTTCCTCTCGAGTAACATATGACCGGGATTATTTATGATCTGTGTTTAAAGGTGAATCGATTTCATTATCATGATCTCGTCACGATCCGATTCTCATTACACAGATCCAAGGAAATCATAATATATACATGCATACATGCAATAGTTAATATAAAATGATAAATACCAAAATATAATAAGCAAAAAAATTCTGTGTCAAGTCACAAGTGCTATCACTCACGTGATTGGCTTGTTGGGCACTTATGACTATCAATTTTCCTATGTAGGAATTTGTGAGGTATTTATAGACCATAAATAACTTCAAAAATTAGAGCCAAAATTTAAATTCCTATGTTTTCAGGGTACTACCGGTACCACCGCTTGTTAGTTTGACATTGGGCAGTACCACTACCCAATCTGGTGGTACCACCACCTGACACAATGTGATAAGACCCTAAAGTCTTATCGTAGGCTCTGATACCAAATGATAAGACCCTAAAGTCTTATCGTGGAAGAAAGGGGAGAAATGGGGATGATAATGATCGCTTCGAGGGGATCGGCCTCCTTGATCGCTTCAAAGCGATCGGCCTTGTTAGGACCCTTTTTCTAAGCTTTTGAATAATGTTTGTTGAGTCTGTTTAGTCCAATTGTTTATTGAGTCGGTTTGGTTCAATTAGAATCAAGTAGAGGTTTATTTAATATTTATTTATTATTAGAGTTCAAGTTCTGATGGACTCTGGGTGGAACTCTATAAATAAGGATGTAACTACTTCTTTTCAATAAGCTATAAAAAATACTATTCTGTTTTTTGACAAACCCTATGAGGCCGATCCCCTCGAAGTGATCAAGGAGGGTCGATCCCCTCGAAGCGATCAAGGAGGGCCGATCCCCTCGAAGCGATCAAGGAGGCTGATCCACTCGAAGTGATCATTATCATCCTCATTTCTCCCTTTATCATCCTTATTTCTCTCTTTCTTCGACGATAAGACTTTAGGGTATTACCATTTGGTATCAAAGCCTACGATAAGACTTTAGGGTCTTATCATTTGGTATCAGAGCCTACGATAAGACTTTAGGGTCTTATCATTTGGTATCAGAGCAACGATTCTTGGCGCAACCCGCTGCAACCTTGCTTCCCTTCTTCCCCACCACCACTACAAGGCAACTCTTTCTTCACCGTTATCGTTGTTTCCCCGGCCAGCGACCTTCGACCACTGCTCAACCTTCTCGCTGCCTCATCTCGCTCAAAAAAAAAAAAAAAAAAAAAAAAAACAAACAAACAAAGGAAAAAGAAAAGAAGAAACACGAGAGGAAGAAGAAGCCGTAGCCACCCCTGCGTCCCCTGCTTCCGGCCAGCCCACCCGCTGCTGCTGCTCTCCGGCCAGCGCCCACCATCGCCTCGCTTCCCGGCCGGCGACCACCACCGCCGCTGTTCCCCGGCCAGGAGACGACGCTGCCAGCGTCCATCCCAGCCCTACTGCCGCCGCCCGCCTCCCCTTCCGTCGCAGCGCAGCCGCTCGACTCTTCTCCTCGGCGATCGTTGGTGACGCTGCTACCAGCCGCGCCACCACCGCTGCCTCTCCACCGCAACCCTAGCCGTGCCCCCCCCTTGGGTCGCAGCCGCAGTCGCCTGTTGCCGCAGCCCCTCGTTGCAACGGTTGCAGAAACAGAGTTCCTCTGTTGCCGCAGCCCCTCGTCGATATCAGCCGCGCCTCCACCAGCCGCGCCGCCTCCAGCACTCCTCTTCCCCTCCAGCGCCGTCGCCGACCAGCCGACCCATCACTGCTGCGGGCCACCGTGCGACGACAGCCGCACGCCTCCCAGCAGCCGATCCTCCTTACTCTGCATCCGTAGTGCCAGAAATAGGGCAACTCACCGGTTGCCCTTGTTCCCAACCGTGACACCGCTGACTCCTCCTTCTCCACCGCTGCCGCTGCTTCTCGGCCGCACGATCACCGCCGCGCCGCCGTTGCCAGCATCGCCAGCGGCTCCGGCTGTGGTGCTATAGAAACAGAGCACCCTGTTTCCCATCTCCAGCATCGCAACTTCCCGGCCAGAGACGACGCTCGCTGCCTTTTTCTCCACTGCCAACGCTGCGCTCCGGCCAGTGACCACCGGTGCTGCCAGCCACCGCAGCCTTCTCCTCAACCGCTCGTGATCCTTCCGGCCAACTCCTTCGGTGGTGCGACAAAAACAGAACCACCACGCAGCAACAAAAACGGTGGCACCCTCAGCTACCGTAGCCGTCGATTGTAACCACCGTCGTCGCTCCCGGCCAACGACCAACCCCTCGTTCTGCAGCAGTCGCCCTCCAACAGCGAACGCAGCAACAGCAGCAAGTACGCTGCCTTGCCTCAACCCCAGCAGCGCAGGCAACATTGATTCCTCTTCTCAACCGCGGCCGCATCAACACTGCCTCCCCCTTGCTTAGCATATTCTGCCACAACCACAAGTTGCTATCACCGCAGCCTCAACCCGTTGCTTGGCGATCGCCCCTTGGGTCGCAGCAGCTACAGCCACATCAACGCAATCGCCTTCCAACCCCGGCGCTCTCACCTCATGCAACGATAAAAACAAGGCAACTACTCTTCCTCCAACGCAGCGACCGCAGCACTGTCCTTGGCATCCACCTCCTCGGCAACTTCGCATCGACAGTGTTGATGCCCTTAACCGACACCAAAAACAAGAGTTGAGATTACAAATTTACAGTCTTACGCAATGGCCACTGATAACTCGGTGAAAGCACAAATGGAAGCATTGGAAATCAGAATTGAGAACCGGTTACAAGAAGTACTTAATGATTTCAAAAAGGACTTACTAGGGAGCCTTAGTAAATTTCAACAAGGTGGGAGCTCAAGTTCTACATTGCATAGATCTGGAAATACTAGAAAAGGGCCCCAAGATTGTGACACAATCTACTCAGACATGAAGGTGGATGGACAACTCTCAAAAATTTGTCAGACTTCTACAGTGTTGGAATATCAGAGTAGGTTTGAAAGATTATCAAATCAAGCTAGAGATTGGTCGGAACGACAACTTCTGGATACATTTATTGAAGGTCTTATTCCAGAGATTCAGTGTGAAGTTAAGGCTCGTCAACCCCGCACTATGATAGCTGCGATCTCATTCGCACATCTACATGAGAAAAAAATCAATAGGGAAAATCATGGAAACAGAAGTGACAACAACCAGATGATTAGTAAGCCACTGGCCTCATCTATTCCCAACCAAAGCCTTGACACCCGAAGACTAACCCAAGAAGAACTCAATGAAAGGTTAGCAAAGAGTTTGTATTATGATGAAAAATGGAGTATGGAGCATCAATGTAAACAAGGGCAACTTCTGATGATTGAACCAATTGGAGAGGAACCGAAAGCTAAGAATGTGGACTCCGATCATGAAGGTATAAATTCTAATGAAGATGTTGGACCTACCATACATACAATGCATGCATTAGCCGACTACTCTAACCCGCAAACTATGGAAGTTGGCGAAACTCTGGAACATCAGCCTGTTATAGTTTTGATTGATACTGGTAGCACTAACAATTCTATGGACAGTGAGACTGTTGACCGATTGGCCCATCACATTGAAGATTGTGACAGATTCAAAGTAAAGATCATTGATGGATGGATTTTCACTTGTGATAGCAAAGGTTCAAAGATAAAATTGATTATACAGGGCCAGAAGTTTCATGCAACGATTACTACACTAAAAAATCAACCTGTTGCTTACA
>NC_088335.1:40080000-40152500 GCF_036884655.1 Musa acuminata AAA Group
CGTGCCCAAACATACGTGTGTAACAGAAAGATTGAGTTAAAAAAAAATTAAAAATAAATAAAAAAGAAAATATTTCTTAGGTGAAATAAACAATAAATGGATCCTATTTATTTAATTCTCTTTGGATAGTAAGTATTCGAAGAGAAAAAGAAACGAGTAATCAATGCACCTTGGAATATGTTTACTGTTTATGCTAGTGATATGGATTATATAAACGATCTGAAGGTTCAAAGTGCATGGAATATGCAGCTGCTTAACAAAAGGTATTTCACCCACATCTAATAACGTTCAAAAGCATCTATAGATTCTTGAAAGACAAACAACTTGATCATAAGAATGATTGGAATGATTAAAAGATTGTTTGGAGGTTAAATGTTTTTTTCTAGAATCAAATCTTTTTGTGGAAACTCTTTTGGATAAGACCGTCTATCTTTCTGTGGCTCTCTAATATGATCCACTGTTATGTGGATCAATGTTGTGTCCTTCATGGGGGTGGATTTTGTAGAGCACATTCTTATGTCATTTTGCTAGGTGTTTTTTGGACCTCTTTCAATCAAAACTGAGTTTTAATTTTTCATACATGCATGATTGAACTAATAGAAACTGATTAAAGGAGGGAAAACAAAGTGGTAGGTAGTTTTCAACCGGTATTGTTTCTGTTACTATTATCTCTCTTTGGTTCCTTTGGAAGAACATGAATGAAACCTAAGTTTAACAACCGTCAATCTGACCCACTTTCCATCTGATTCCAAGTGTACTTCATTCTCAAATATAATGATCACCGAAACCAAGCCCAACTCCCTGAGGACAGCTCTCTTCTTCTTCCTCCACTACCACAACATATTCCTAACACTCACATTCTTGCTTTTTGGTTTTATGGCTCTTTTACTAACTCTAATGTTAATGCTAGAACTGGTTTTTGTTTTGTAAACCAGAAGGGCTTCAACATATGTGATGGCACCAGTAGACATCAAGCTTCGAGCCCTCTCCAAGTTGAGATCTGGGCCATTTGGGATGCTTCAAACTTGGAAGCTCAGCCAAATTTCACAGCCAATTCTGATTCATTAGAGGCTGTACTGATTTGTAATAGATGTAAGCTTATTCCTCCTTGCTAGTTGCACAGTATCTGTTCTAATACCTTCAAGTTGGCTGAGTGTGCCAATATTTTGAGTTTTGAACATGTTAACAGGTAAAACAACTCTATCGCTCACAATTTTGCCAATCAAGCAATGTCTTTTTGGCCAATTTTATACTTTTGGGATTGATGATGTCCAGTTATTTAATTGAAAGTTCATCTGATTTTCTTTTTAATAAAAAAGAAATCAATGCACCTGGGAAGTAGTTAGCCAATACATTGTTTAATTTAATGCTAAAGAAGGAGACCGATTTGGGGATCTATGAACATTAACATGTTATACAAACTCTTGAGAATATGCTTTGATTTTTCTTAATACAAGTTGAATTTTATGTGTTATAAAAAAACATATAATTCATCCCTATCTCTGATTAAATATTTTGGCTAATAATTTGATTAAAAAATTTTGATTTTGGAGAAGTGAACGTGTGTGTGTGTGTGTGTGTGTGTGTGTGTGTATATATATATATATATATATATATATATATATATATATATATATATATATATATATATATATATATATATATATATATATATATATATATATATATATATTATTTATTTATTTATATTTATATTTATATTTATATTTATATTTATATTCCAAACCAAACACTACATTCCACCTGATATCCTCTCCCTCAGCCTCACCGACAAGCCTCCCTGCATTCTCATCGCCATCAGCAACTGGTGCCGCCCGCTCGCCTCCACCACCGTCATGTCGAACCTCTCCAAGATGCTCGCTGCCACCACCTTCATCTGGATATAGGCCATGTCCTTCCCCAGGCACGTCCTCGGACCCGTGTGAAACACTGGGAAGACCGACGAGCTCTTGGGCTGGAACACTCCCTCCTCGTCCAGCCACCTCTCCGGCATGAACTCCCTGCAGTCCGGACCCCATATCGCCTCCCTCCTCCCCATGGCGTACGCGTTGTACATCAGAATCCAACCCCTGCGCATCCGATGCCCGTCCGGTAACTCATCCTCCTCCAGGCAGTCCCTTGGCACCATGGGCACCGGCGGGTACAGCCGCAGCGACTCCGATATGGCTGCATGGAGATAGTTCATCTCCTTCAGTTCCTCCATCGTGAACGCCAGCTTGCCACCGTTTTCTTCGGGTTGTCGAGTTCGGATCCGTTTGGTTTCTTCTCTTATCTTGGCCACCACGTCCGGCCGCGAGGAGAGTATCCAGAAGAACCAGGTGAGCGCCGCGGGTGTCGTGTCGCGCCCTGCGAGCACAAAGCTGATGAGGTTGTCGTGAACGAACTCGTCCGAATTGGCGCCGTCAGCCGTGAACCGGGAGAGGAGGTCTTGGCCGCTGGTCGGCCGGTTTCCTCGCGACTGCATGCATCTATCGACGAATCCATGGACGATCTTCATGGCCTCCTGCAGTCGTCGCTCTGATCCGACGTGGAGCCACTTCTTGATCCTCCAAACGAGCGGGAAAGGCTGCTTCGCCCGCTCGACGCAGAGACTCGTGGCTTCCTCGAACGCGTGAAAGAACCGCTTCCCCTCCTCTGCTCCCTCACCGCCTAGGCACATGGTGTCCTCGTCGAACGCTAGGCTGCAGGTGTTGTCGAACGCGAAGCGCTCGAGCACGTCCTGGAGGTCGATGACCTCGCCACTTCGGCTTGCTCTCGTCAGCAGTGGGACCAACCGCGCGAGGAGCTCGTGGCAGACTTTCTCATGGATGAAGGTCCGGAGGGATCTGGTGCCGAACTCGTGGCTGGCAGCCTTGCGTTGGAGGCGCCACTCCTCGCCGTTGGTGGTCGCAACGCCGCGGCCAAGGCAGTCGCGAATGGCCAAGATGATGGGTTCACTCTTGGGGTAGTTGGCGAAGCGGACCTTGGAGACGTGCTCCACGTTGGCGGGGTTGGCGGTGAAGACGAAAGGGGCGACCGTGACGGTGCCGGTGGGGGAGGTCGGGATGAGGTCCGTCGTCCACTCCAGAATGCGGTGGCTGTTCTTGACTAGATGAGGAAGATTACCCACAACGGGGTAACTCTTGAGGGCGGCGAGGTTGGCCGGAGCACCGCGTGGGGAGCGTTGCTTGAAGAAGAGAAAAAAGGCGGAGCACAGGAAGGATATGAGGAGGAGGAGAGAAGAGGCGGAAGAAATCTCCATTGCAGATTCCTCTTGGTCGCAAGTGAGAAGAGGATAGCTCGTAGACCGGGATGCAACGACGCTTATAAAATAGATATCACTGTGCATCACAGCCTGCGATCCTTGTGTTAAGCTACTTAATGGATTATCCGAGTCTTTATCACTAAATAAGAGCCACATCACTCTTTGGAAACGTTAACTATATAATATTTGAGGAACAAATTGACCTTCTCAGTTCTTATTCAATTAAAAAAATAGCTTGAATAAACAGAAAACTATATATATATATATATATATATATATATATATATATATATATAATTCCCTGAAACGAGAATCTCTTTAAAATTGAAAACCTGCTGGCTTTAGCAAGTTAAATATTTAAGTTGAAACTCTAATTATTCTATAAATAAACGCATAATTCTAAAACATCCATGGCATCTTAGATTTTTTTATTTATTTTGTATGCTTTTTTGGAGAGATGTTAATGACAATGGTAGATGTGTAGAGATGCTGTGATAAAATTTATAATGGGGATCATTATATTCCTATAATTTATAAGAATATATTTATATTTATAAAGTAAATAAAAATATATTATTTAATTATTAATTTGATGGTGATGTATTGGACTCAATTATGACAGGTTGAAGATTCGAAATTTTATTTAATAATTTTTTTTGAAGATGTCATTTAAGTTAACTAGTAAAAAGTTTCAACTTTTTAAGAATGTCCCATGATCTTAAAAAAAATAAATTAAAATATATATATATATATATTTATTTATATATTTAGTTAGGTTATGTAGTGAGTTCTTAGAATTGGACAAAATAATTAATGAAAGTAAACGGTAAGAGTTGAAATGTATCGTTTGAACATTACTGATGTCAGGCTGTAAACAAATATGAATTGACAAGTATGTACATTAAAATAAATGGACCAACATGTGAGTAGCTCATATAAAGTCAACATCCAGCTACCCTAATGTTTCTTAAAACATTGAATCTTACCAAATATTTGTCTTTATGTAACTATTTGATTGTCTGGTCCAGCAGCTCAGACCAATTGTTTTATGCACAATCTCCATGCATGATAACTATATTATAATTCTTTGAACAACATTCTGCCAACTATGTTGCTGGCACAGCTACATTGCTGTCATTTGAATAGTTGCTGGGGTATGGAGTCCTAATTTCATATATAATCTCCATGTATAAGTCCAATGCCAGAGCATAAAATAGTAGTTTTGGCATTCTTAGACTTTTCTCCCAGAGGTTGTCATTAGTTTCATCCCTCCTCCTGATAAGTGATTTTGAGGTGTAGTAAAGAAGAGAACATATTGATGTACAATAATCAATCGGCCAATCATATAAAAAGAAATCTAAGCTTCGATGAGTTAATTGATAATGAGCGAGAGACCAAGCTAAATCATGTCATTTGAAAGACTTGAGGTGGTAACATAGAGCAGAAACAAAACAAGAGAGGGAGATGGGTCAGAGGGCATAGAAGCAAGAGAGAACGGGAAATGGTAAGTGAGTCACAATAGAGAGAAGACAACTATGAGAAAGGATGATAATGATACAGGAAGATGAGAAAATGGGAAGGCCTTGATGAATGTAGTCCAATGACATAACTTTCATATGGCCATGATAAGGTATTGGAACGGATGTCAGAGGACCAATGACATAACTTTCATATGTCCACATGTTCGTTTTATCATGTCAAATAACAAATAAAAATATAATATAAACTATATCAAAGACAATACATGTCTAAACAATAAAAATTATCGTGTTGGCAAGGTATATATAACAAATTAGGATTTGATTCATGATATGATCTTAATGTCTAACAGATATTTTTAGAACTATTTTCATTATATAAAATATCTTTATATTTACAAAAAAAAATCAGTTGATTTGATTTAATTCAGTATCGTCGTTCAATTCTTCGATCCAACCACTAAAATGAACTTTTTTATTTTTTTTCAATCGAAGCAATAGATCGACCAATTTAATCTGGCTTGATAATTTTGATTACCTTAACAAAATGAAAGTAACAATACTGAGACTTGGCATCTGGGACAACAAGAATCTTCTCAGAATAGTTTCCACAAGAAAGCTTTACGTTCCTTGCAAGACTTGACAACACCTAAAGTTGCTGAGTTTTGGACTTCATTACCTCCACACTCCCTCACAAGCTATATAAGAGAGATTAGATCCCTCACTACTCGCAGAGTCATTTCATTTCTCTCCATCTCTCATTTATATTAACATCTTGTCGTCCAAAAATGTCAGGCCTCACCAATGGGGGACACCATCACTGATAAACCCATTGACCAATTCAGCTCCATGACTTCGTTTGTGAGATAACCGATAGTAGCAGATCCTAGCAGAGAGATGATAAAGGCAGCTCAACATGGTGGAGACGCACCGGAAGGACGCCGATGGAGTCGAGCTCCCATCTCGAGCACTCATGTGATAGCCCTGGACAGGAAGAACAAGCTTAGCATCCTCTACCCTGCGACCACTGGGGGAAACATGGAGGAGGTGGTGGACTCGCTGCAGAAGACTGCAAGCTTCAAGGTGGCCACCCCGGTGAACTGAAAGGAAGTCTGGAGAGCTGGTCATCATCTCACCGAGTTTTTCTAATGATGAAGCCGAGGTGACGTTACCCGAGGGGTATGAAACTGTGGATCTTCCATCCAAAAAAGAGTGCCTTCGATGTTCTAATTAGGCTACATGGGTCTTCTGTTTGTTGTTTACTATATGGTAAATGCGAGGCAGGAAGGTAGTGCATGTTGCTGTCGACTTTTGAATGCACAGAATAAATTCTGCTGCAACTTTACTGTTTCATCTTGTGACTTGTGCTGGAATTATCTTGGGAGATCTCTTCATTATTGCATATTTAATTCTCAAGAACCATGTTCCACAGAGGTCAAAGACTACTTCGAGTACACCGATTCGACAAAATTGTTGCACATCCTCATCCCCCTCCACCCTAACCAGTCCCTTGTCCTGTTGATGATCTCTCTTGTGATTTGAGAAGAAAAACTATACAATGGATTCAAATGCATGCATGATGTCAAAAGAATGGCAAAAAAATACGGTAATTTAATCACAGGACGAACAACCAGCGCTTTTCCCCTCCTATTCACAACCAGAACCATAGGAAATGATATTTGATAGAAGATTATGATAAAAAAAATTAATCATTTATGATTTGAAGATCAATCATATATTTAAATAACTAATTTGATTGCATGATTTGAGTGATTGATTAAGAAAAATATGATAGAGGATCATGACAAAAAAATCATGATAGAGAAAATCAATAATCTATGATTTGAGAAACATTCACAAATTTGAATAACCGATTTGATTGTGTGATTAATTAAGAGAAATCTCTTCCTCGAAACATATATAAATACTCTTCATCTGAATGAATAAAATCGTTTCTTTCACAATCTATTTTTTTATTTCTATATGGTATTAGAGCTTCTCTTGCCTCGAGTAAGACTTCCTGATCCTCGGAGGTGCACAGGTGGTGAACACCAACCACTACCGGTTTGCTCGACGGTTTGATTCCTATCACTTCTTCGACCACACCAAGGACATTATGCTCCTTGTGCCCCATTCGACACTTGATTGTGCACTCTTAGTGGCAAAACTCTTTCTCCCTAATAGTGACTATGATGACTGTTTTCCTTGGTGAACAATGACTATTGCATCTTCCTCTCCATCGATGTAAAGGCGGAAGTGATGTCTCTGCCCCCCATCTCCTTCTCCTCCCTACATCGACGTCTTCACCTTTACCAATTGCTCTCGCTCTCGCATGCTATATCTTTTATTTACTCTAATGAAAAAGTACTATTGCTGATTATATGTAAAATATAAAAGTTATTATAGATGACTTAGCTTTAATAGATCATCTCTTGAGTGATGAACAAGTCATTGTATATATTCTCAATGGCCTAAGAGATAACTATAAAGAACTGACGGCTACAATTCGAGCATAAGACCCATCGATGTCATTTGAGGAACTATATGAAAAATAGATTGATCATAAAATATATTTGAAAAGAGAAGAGAATATGACAGGATCAACTATCATAACTCAAGTCAGTCATAAATCCAAAAGAAAAAGCAACCAAAACATTAAGAACTTCAACAAAGGACCAAATAAGATGTCTCATGGATACATGAGTAACACATAGCTATCATCCTCTTACATTGTCAACCCTTCAATCATGGTGGCAACTTTAATCCAAATTACTTAAGAAATAACTTACACTACAACTATCAACAGCTCTAGTTGTACCCAATTTGATAAAATCTAACAAATAGCAAACGTAAGTTAATCTTGGCCCAAGCCTATTGCTATATCCAATTGGTCTCAAGCAAGGCTACTCTGACTACTCATCCAAATAATTGGATTCTAAACTCAGGTGCTTCTTATCATATTACTTTTGATTTGCAGAATTTATCTATGTTGAATCTCGGATTTTGATAATGAAATCAATTGATAAATTAATGATCTAATCCATGTGTTGAGAAAAGTGATGTGGGACTAACTACGATCGTGAAAAGGCAAAACAATTGAAGAAGAATCAAATATTGGGTCGGAGTCAAAGATCGGGCATCATGGGATACATTGAAGGTTCGAACAATGCATTAGAAGCTTATCGGGAGCTCACCAAAAGTTTGTCAGAAGATCGCCGGGAGTGCAACAGAAGTTTTGCCGAGATTTTAGATGAACAATTGACATGTTGGATAACTAGGATTGCTTGCATTATAATTGTTTAGTCTTAATTATCATAGTTAGGTATTAATTTGAGTTAGTTTGGGGAGTAATACTACTAACTCAATTAGGGGCCAATTGAGCTCGAATTATAGTTGAATTGGGGCTGTTGTTTGGCCTATTCAATGACCCTTAGTTGGCCTAGGCGGTGGCATCACTAGTGCTAGCGATGGCATCGCCTGAGACTTGGCCTCCTAGGTAGTTTGGGCGGTGATACCACCCAGATTGGGAGATGGTAGCACCTAGACTAGGCGATGGTACCGTTAGTAGTTAATGCTGTCAAGCGGTGGTACCGCTAGAGCCCCAATCTCTAAGGCTCTATTAGGTGGTTGTACCATCCAATGTCAGTCTGTAGGTGGTGGTACTGCCCAGTACTAGTAGTGGTATCACCAGTATCCCGAAAACCCAAGACATAACATTTTTTGGCTCATTTTTAAAGTCATTTAGGGCCTATAAATACTCCACTCTTTCCTTCATGAAAGAGCACAAAAGTGTAAACAAAAGTCTTAGAGATTTTGAGTTGTAAAAGTGTTTAAAAAGTGCTAAGTGTCCTCCTCATTCTTTAGGTTTGTGATCATTCTAAGAAAGGTATGAGGCTTGTAAAGGTTATCTCCTAAACCTATAAAAAGGAGAAAGAGTTGTAATAGGGTAGTTGGTCTTCGTCAATTGAAGGAAGACCATTAGTGAATGCTAGTGGCTTCAACGGAGAAGGAATCAGAAGTGGATATAGGTCACAATGACCAAACTACTATAAAATTGGTGTGCTTTCTCTTCTTTGCTTTTTTTCTTTTGTATTGCTTACTGATTTAGATGCTCACTCCACTTCATACTTGTTCTAAGTTCAAACGTATTTCCGATATGATTTTATCGAAATAATTTTTCTAAATACTCGATGTTTTTAAATAAGTACTAATTCACCCCCCATCTTAGTGTCGATTTCAGTCCTAACAATTGGTATCAGAGCCAAGATTTTTCTCATTTGGTTTAATACCCAAGAGAAATGACTTTTACTAGAAATCAAGAGAGTCTTTTTATCATTCATCCTTCTATGTTCAATGAGACAAACTATACATATTGAAAAACTAGAATAAGAATTTCTTACTTACTATGGATTTTGATTTATGAAATATTATTGAAAGCTGTTTTGAAAAGTCTTCCAAACCAATGAATGAATGGAATAATTTGGAGAAGAAGACTTTCTCTTTGAATGCAAAAGCGATGAATACTTTATTTTGTGCTCTTGATAAAAATAAATTTAATCGGGTTTCTATATGCGAAACTGCACATAGATTTGGTATACACTCAAAGTCACACACAAAGGCATAAGTAGGGCTAAAGAGTCAAAAATTAATTTTTTGGTTCATAACTATGAGTTGTTTCATATGAAATCAAGCGAGATCATTGGAGACATAATATACCCATTTTACGGATGTCGTCAATGGTCTAAAAGCACTTGGTAAAAGTTTTTCTAATTTTGAACTTGTTAATAAGATATTAATATCTCTTCCAAAAAGTTGGGATCCTAAAGTTACGACAATACAAGAAGTAAATGACATAAATAACTTTTCGCTTGAAGAACTTATCGGGTCTTTGATAACCTATGAAATGACATATATAGCACATAATGAACTTGAGAACAAGCTTCCAAAGAACAAGAAGGATATGACACTTAGAACTAAAGAAAGCTACTTGGGTGAAAACTCAAGTGACAATGATGATGATGACGACTTGAAACTTCTTACAAGAAAGTTTAATTTTTTTTAAAAAAGGAACAAAACAAAATAAGATACTAAGAACAAAAGTGAACTAAAAAGGATCAAATAATTTGCCATGAATGTAAGAAGTTAGGGCACTTCAAAAATAAATATCCTCAAGTGAAGAAGAAGCTACCAAAGAAAAAGAAAGCGTTCATAGCAACTTGGAATGACTCAAGTGCATCCGAAGACAATAAGCCTACCAACAAAGAAGAAGTTGCAAATTACACATTAATGACATTTGGTAACGAGGTATATAACTCAAATAAAATTTTTTTTATCTTATAATGAATTATTAAATATCTTTAATGATTTATTTGATAATTTTAAATTAGTAAGTAAAAAATATAAATTGTTAAAAAAGGAGTGTGCTTCTCTTGTTAGTGAAATTGATAAATTAAAAAATGAGCATGATAATAGTATGTTAGCTCCTTGCACTAAGTGTGAAGAGATGAATTCACTTAAGAAAGAAAATATTTTACTATAAGAAATATTAAAAAAATTAAAATAGATAATAAATCTCTAAACATGATCCTTGTTAATAAGGGTCATGCTCATAGAAAGGAAGGAAAAGCCAACTATCTTCGTTAAATGATCTACATTACACGTCTCACCTAGAGGCAAATATAATTTTTGTGAAAAATATAGATATTATGCATATAGATGTTCTTTTAAAAGTATAGTCCACACAAATTAATTTGTGTTCCTAAAGTATTCTTAAATAACTCAACGATAATAATTTAAATGGGTAGATCTATTAATGAGGGATTCAAAGTTAAATGTATACCTAAAAGAAAACCCCCTTTCTTGTATCTTGATAGTAGATGCCCGAGGCACATGACTGGAGATCTAACACACTTCTCTAAGTTCACTAGCTAAGACAAATGGTACGTCACCTTCGGAGACAATAATAAAGGAAAAATTATTGGCAAAGGAACCATATGTAACAAGCCCAATCTTTTAATTGAAGATGTGTTATTAGTAGATGGTTTAAACCATAATATACTAAGGATTAATCAATTGTGTAATAAAGGATATATCATCAAATTTGAATCTAATGCTTATATAATTGAAATACCACATAAAAATAGATTTGTGATTGCCTTAAAAAATAATAATGTGTATACTATTGATATTAATGATTTTTATGATGAAATATGTTTTTCGACTTTAGACGAAGATCCATGGCTTTGGCATAGGAGATTAGGTCATACTAGCATGAAACTAATCTCTCAAATTTTAACTAGAGAACTTGTAAGAGGAATGTCTAATATTAAGCTTATAAAAGACAAAGTTTATTATGCATGTCAACTAGGAAAATAAAAAAAAAGTAGTTTCAAATCAAAATATTAATTAAGTGCCTTCAGACCGCTATAATTGATCCACATGGATTTATTTGGACCAATTGATATAACAAGTCTAGGAGATAGTAAGTATACCTTTGTAATTGTTGATGATTATACTAGATACACTTGGACATACTTCTTGGCACATAATAGTAATTATTTTAAATATTTTTTAAAATTTTGTAAACTTGTTTAGAATGAAAAAGGTTTTATGATTTCATCTATTCATAGTGATCATGGTGGTGAGTTTCAAAACCGTAATTTTCAAAATGTTTATAAGTCAAATGGGTACAACCATGATTTCTCTACTCCAAGAAATCCACAATAAAATGGAATAGTTGAAAGAAAAAATAGGATCTTACAAGAGATAGCAAGAACCATGTTAAACAAACATAGTCTACCCAAATATTTTTGGGCCGAAGCCATTAACACAACATGCTATGTCATGAACAAGGTTCTCGTAAGACCATTACTTTCCAAAACTCCTTATGAATTGTAGAATAATAAAAGACCCAACATTTCATATTTTAAAATTTTTGGTTATAAATATTTTATTTTAAACGACAAGATGCCAAAGGAAAATTTATTGTAAAATCTAATAAAGGCATATTTCTTGGTTATTCCTCTATTTCTAAAGCTTTTTGTGTCTTTAATAAAAGAACATTGGTTATAGAGGAATCTATTCATATTGTCTTTAATGAGCTTCCTAAATTTAAGAAAAATAATTTTGATGATGATTTTAATTTGGATGCTTTAAATTTGAATGAAAACTCTCCTCTCCTAAGCAACTTGGATATATCCTCCAAAGTATCTTTACATAAGGAATGAAAGTATGTAGATGCTCATCCTAAAGAGGTAATAATAGAAGATACATTAAAGGGTATTTAAACTCGCTATTTATTTAAGAATTTTTGTGCTAATGTAGCCTTCATGTCTCAAATTGAACCAAAATACATTAATGAAGTCCTAAAAGATGATTCATGGGTTATTGCAATGCAAGAGGAATTAAATCAATTTGAGAGAAATGAGGTGTGGAAGCTTGTTCTTGGACCTAGTGATCATTTAGTAATTGGTACTAAATGGGTCTTTAGAAATAAGCTAGATGAACTTGGTATCGTAGTTAGAAACAAGGCTAGATTAGTAATAAAAGGTTTCAACCAATAAGAATGCATCGATTATGAAGAAACCTTTACTCCTGTGGCTAGATTAGAAGCCATAAGATTACTCCTTGCCTATGCTTATTGTAATAATTTTAAGTTATTTTAAATGGATATTAAAAGTACTTTTCTAAATGGTTTTATTTCCGAAAAAGTTTATGTTGAACAACCACCCGGATTTGAGAATGCTCTTTTTCCTAACCATGTGTTTAAGT
Source organism: Musa acuminata AAA Group (assembly GCF_036884655.1). NCBI lineage: Eukaryota > Viridiplantae > Streptophyta > Magnoliopsida > Zingiberales > Musaceae > Musa > Musa acuminata. Next base: position 40,092,514 of record NC_088335.1, read on the forward strand.
TATCTAAGGCTTTCTTTGGAATGAAACAAGTCCCAAGGGCTTAGTATGAGAGGTTTAGTTCTTTCCTTATTCAAAATAATTTCTTAAAATACAAGGTTAATACTATAATATTTATTAAAAATTTTAAAAATAATTTTCTTGTTGTTCAAATTTATGTTAATGATATTATTTTTGGTTCTATGAATAAGTCATTATATGAATCTTTTACCAAAAGTATGAGCCAAGAATTTGAAATGAGCTTACTGGACGAATTAACATTTTTCTTAGAATTATAAATTAAGCAACAAAGTGATAGAATTTTATTAATCAAACTAAATATACTTCAGATCTATTAAAATAGTTTAATATGAAAAGTTCTAAGGCTATTAACACGCTAATGAGCACTTCTACAAAGTTAGATATGAACCATGATGGAGAAAATTTTGATCAAAAGATTTATAGGGATATGATAGGTAGTTTACTATATCTCACCGCAACTAGACCAGACATTATGTTTAGCATTAGACTTTATACTAGATTTCAATCTAATATGAAGTAATCTCACTTTAAAGTTATTAAAAAGATTTTTAGATACCTAAAAGGAACTCCTAATCTAGGTTTATAGTATCCAAAATTTAAAAAAATTGAATTAATTGCTTAAGTCGATGCAGATTTTGCTGGATATAGAATAGATAGAAAAAAAAAATCTAGAACATGTCAACTCTTAAGTCATACACTTGTCTCTTAGTCTTCTAAGAAACAAAACTCGATTGTATTATCTATAGTCGAAGTTGAGTATATAGCAGCAAGTGCATGTTATGCATAAGTTATATGGATGAAAAACACATTAGAAGAATATAAAATTCACTTGAAAAACATCTCAATAAAGTGCGATAATACTAGTGCAATATGGTTAACAAAAAATCTCATTCAACATTCTAGAACTAAACATATTGATATTAGGCATCATTTTATTAGAGATCATGTTAATAACCATGGTATATCTTTAGAATTTATTGATATAAAATATCAATTAGCTAATATTTTTATAAAGTCTTTGAATGAGGAACAATTTGATTTTATTAGAAGAGAATGAGACATGTTAAATCTTCTGAATGCATGAGTTCCTCTTATACGTTTTCCGGATTTCTCATTTGTTTTATAAGTTGTTTCCTTTTAAATCGAGATCATTTCCTTCATTCCTTCTTCTTTCAATCCACAAAAGAAGAGATTTGATTCATGGAATTTTGGCATAATTGATCTTTTATGTGATGATCATTTCTATATGAATCCTTCATCTTTCTATTTATGAAAGTAGAAATTTTATTCATTGACTTTTAGTATACTTGATCTTTTATGTGATGATCATTTTCTTAAATCCTTCCTCCTTACGAAAGTAGAAAATTTTTTCATGGACTTTTGGTATACTTAATCTTCTATGAGATGATCATTTATATATGAATCATTCATCTTTTTATTTACAAAAGTAGAACCTCGATTCATGGATTTTCGGTACTTATGACTTGATATGATGAATGAATTCCTCCCTTCTTCTTCTTCTTCTTATTTTTTTAATGACAAAAGGGAGAAAAATACTTGCTAGCATCTCAAGTAATGGAAAAATGCAAGCTTGCACATCTCAAGAAAAACCAAAAGTACTTGCACATACAAAGAAAAGTGCTAACTTTCCCATTTCAAAAAGCAAAAGTTGCTATTTTGCCTGTTAGCTTGCATGTTCTAAAGTGATGTAAAACTTGTGTACATTGTCTAAATATCCGTTGAACATTTCTGCTTTTTGATGATGACAAATGGAGAGAAATGATGAATATTTGGTATCATGAAATGATGAATGGTAATGCCCAAAATAATGTTAATTTTTGTATCATACATGAAGTGATAAAAGGTTAAAATTTTAATATTTTATTATCATGTATGTTATGCCCAAAATGATGTTAATTTTGATATCATGCATGGAATGATAAATCCTTTAGTATCATGTATATTATGTCCAAAGTGATGTTGATTTATTTTTGGTATCATGCATGAAGTAATGATGAATTGCAATGCTTTGAAATTGTGCAAGTTACATTTTGATAATTTGAAACTATAATGATGTACAATGTATGAAATTTTGATATGATATATTACATTTGATCACTATGATCGAAACTATTTCACTTGAATTCAAAGGTTATGATTCCTTTTGAATACAAGTTTGCCTTATCTCAATATGGTATATAGATAGGGGGAGTTAAGGTTAACTCCATCATCATAAAAAAGGGAGAGATTATTGAATCTCAGATTTTGATGATGAAATAAATTGATAAATTAATGATCTGACCCATGTGTTGAGAAAAGTGATGTAGGACTAACTACGATCGTGAAATGACAAAATAATTAAAGAAGAATCGAATGTTGGGCCAGAGTCAAAAATCGGGCATCAGGCTGAAATAATCGGGGGATACACCGAATGTTTGAACGATGCGCTAGAAGCTCATCGGGAGTTCACCAAAAGCTTGTTGGAAGATCGCTAAGAGTGCATCAAAAGTTTTGTTGGGATTTCATATGAACAATTGACATATCGGACAACTAGGATTGCTTGCATTGTAATTGTTTAGCCTTAATTATCGTAGTTAGGTGTCAATTTGAGTTAATTTGGGGAGTAATACTACTAACTAATTAGGGGCCAACTAGGCCTGAATTAGGGCTGAATTGGGCCTGCTGTTTGGCCAATTCAGTGACCCTTAGCTAGACCAAGCGGTGGCACTGCTAGCGCTGGCGGTGGCATCGCTTGAGGCTCAATCTCTTAGGCAGTCTGGGCGGTGGTACCGCCCAAATTGGGTGGTGGTACCATTAGTAGTTAATGTTGCCAAGCGGTAGTACTATTGGTAGTTAATACTGCCAAGCGGTGGTACCTCCCTATCAAGTGATGGTCCCTCCAAAGCCCAATCTCTAAGGCTCTGTCAGGTGGTGGTATTGCACAGTGTCAATCTATAGGTGGTGGTACCGCCCAATACTAGTGGTACCCCCGAAAACTCGAGATGAGATACTTTTTGGCTCCATTTTTAAAGTCATTTGAGACCTATAATATCTCACTCTTTTCTGCATGAAAGAGCATGAAAGTGTGAACAAAAGTTTTGAGATTTTGAGTTGTAAAAGTGTTAAAAAAGTGCTAAGTGTCCTCCTTTAGTTGTGTGATCATTCTAAGAGAGGTGTGAGGCTTGTAAAAGTTCTCTTAGACATGTGAAAAGGAGAAAGAGTTGTAAGAGGGTAGTTGGTCTTCGCCTATTGAAGGAAGATTGTTAGTAAATGCTAGTGGCCTAGATAGAGGAGGAATTGGGAGTGGATGTAGGTCACAATAACCAAACCACTATAAAATTGGTGTACTTTCTCTTCTTTGCCTTTTTCCTTTATATTACTTAATGAGGAGGAGGATTTGGCTGCTTACTCCACTTCACACTTTCTCTAAGTTCAAATGCATTTTTGATACAATTTCATAGAAATTTTTTTTCTAAATACTCTATGTTTTTACGTAAGCATTAATTCACCCCCCATTTTAGTATTGATTTCGATCCTAACAACCTATCCACAATAACTATGGAGGCAGTGAAGACATCATCATTGGTGATGGTAACAGAACCGCTATTATCACACTGGTTCTACAATGCTTAATTTAAACACTAATATTTTTACGCTTGATGTTATTCTATATGCATCTCACATTAAAAGAAACATTTTTTCTATTTATCAATTTTGCAAACAAAATAACACCTCAGTTGAGTTCTTTCCTGACTTGTTTTTTGTATAGGATTTGAGCATGGGGGCATCTTTGGTCCGGGGATAGAATAAAGACAACATCTACGAGTGACGTCAGCTTCACAAATCACTTCATTTGATGTGTGGCATCATCGTTTTGGTCATTCATCATCCTTCATCATCCTTCATTCAACAACAGCTACTTTCTCGTTACTTTCTTTTAATTTTCAAATCAAGTAGAATTGTAACTTATTGTGATGTTTGCTTTAATAATGAAAGCCATAGACTACCTTTTAGAATATCTTACATAACCTATTATAAACCATTTGAAATTATCTACACCGATATCTGGGCCCTACCTCAACTACTTCATTTGATAATTTCAGATTTTATATTATTTTTTAGATTACTTTACATAGTTATACCCACTCGAAGATCAATCTAAAGGCACCATAATCTTTAACCATTTTAAAAAGTTAGTCGAGAACTTCTTTCATTCTACTATTAAAACAATTTACTTTGATGGAGGAAGTGAATACCAAACTTTAAAAACCTACCTCTCATCCTATAGTATACAATATCTCAAGTCACCACTGCATATTTCATAACTAGTTGGCTCTATTGAATGAAAATATCGATATATAATCGAAAATGGTTTAACTCTTTTACACCAAGCCTCAATGCTATTAATCATTTGGTCGGTAGCCTTTCAAATTGCAATCTACCTTATTAACTGTATGCTCACCTTAATCCTACAATGCTAGTCACCATTTGAAAATTTTTTTTATAAAATCCTAAACCTTCAAAAACTCAAAGTATTTGGCTGAGGTGTACTCATATGAATCCAACGATGTATGGTTGTTGGAGTAGCTTACATTGTCAAAGGCCTATAGTTTTGAAAAGAAAAAATAGTCTCGGAAAAAATAACATGACGCGATATAAAGACTTTTTTAGTTTAAGGATTATAGTATTAGAAAGTATTGTGTTCAAGAGATTACCCTATGAAGATGCAAGACTTAGATCTTAGTGTTAACTTATATGAAGCATAGGGACGTAGCCATTAATAACATAACCTCTCACCATGCCAACCAATAGTTCTCCTCAAGACATATACTCCCTTATCACTATAATTTAGCAGTACCTCACCCCCTCTATAATTTTTCCACATACTTCTGCTAGTCATAGGTGCCCTGAAAGCTAATCACGTGAGTGATGATACGTGTGATATGACACACGCTCTTTTTATTTATTATTTATCTAGTATTTTTTGTTGAATCTCAGATTTTGATGATGAAACCAATCGATAAGTGTTTATGTTTTAATCTGCATTTTGAGTGATGTAGGATGCTTCGATCAGGATGAGACAATTAAAGCAGGAAAAATCATGTTGTGCCGGAGGATAACATATCAGAATATTAGACGTTGGGCCGGTGGATCGGTCGACGTATCGATAGAAGGCTTCAGGTCGTGGATTCGGCTATTAGGCTAAGAAGAGCGAATATTGTGCCAAGGATATTGGAGTTGCGAAGTCAACTGGCCGATTGGGCAATACGCTGCAAGAGAGGACAATGTGTCGAAGAATCGGATGAAGCGTCAAGGGACCAATGACTTACGGACAACTTGATTAATGCTTAGTATTAATTGTCTAGATCGAAGTATATTTTATATGTGCAGGATTAACTATGATAGCAAGGCATGTAGCAAAATGAAGTCCCAGAGTCAAGATCGAGATCACGTTGGCAGTTCGAGAGGTCATCGAAAGTCTGGATATTCATCGGAAGTTCTGGAGGAACTAGCCGAGAAGTCTCAGAGCTTGTTAGAGAAGCTCATCAGAACTCGCCAAGAAGATTGTCGTGAAGTTCAAGAGCCTGCTAGGAGTCCGTCAGAATATTACCGAGAGATCGTCGGAAGTTCATCGGAAACTTACCGGAAGAATAGACCTATAGACTTGTTTAGCTCAGATTATATCTTAGATTTCGTAGTTAGCACATAATTGGGTTTGGATTTGGGCCAACCTAATTAGGGGCTAGCTAGGCCCATGTAAGAACCGTGTTGGGCCCAATAAGAGGCCCAAATAGTGCCCCAAGAAGTCTCACTATCGTGGCACAATCTTCGAGATTATGTCAGGCGATGATACTGCCAGTCTGAGCAATGGTACTACCCAGCACTGCCCCCCAAGCAATGGTACCACCAGATTGCGTGGTGGTACCGCCCAGGGCAGTGTTAGTGTCAGACTGACACTGGGCGATGGTACCGCTCGTGCTCGGAGAACCCAGGATGCGAAAGTTTTAGGCTCCAAGTTGATTCCCCTCTCATCCCTGGTTAAAGCACACAAGCACAGAGTATTCAAAAGTGAGAAAATGCTGCTGCAATCTCTTTTGAGAATCCTCCTCTAGTCGAAGTGTTAGAATTCTGTTTAGAGAGGAGAGTGAGTGCTTGTAAGTGTTATCTCCTAAACCCGATAAAAGGAGAAGAGGGGTGTAAAAAAAGGTTGGTCTTCGCCTATTGAAGGAAGACCGTTAGTGGATGCCGATGGCCTCGACGGAAGAAGAATCGGCAGAGTGGATGTAGGTCACGATGACCGAACTACTATAGAATTGTCGTGTTCTCTGGTTTGCATTTTATTCTTGCCATTTACATACTGCAAACTACTTAGATAGTCACTACGCTTCCTTATGCTTCCAAGTTATTAACTTTCTAAAATTGGTTTTCAACATAAACAGATTTTATCGTACGAAAGTTTTTAAACCGATGTAGTTTTTACCATTGCACTAATTCACCCCCCCTCTTAGTTCCGACTCTTGATCCTAATATTTTTTTTAATTTATATTGCTTATTGCATGTATTGTGATGTCCATGGATATATACAATGAGAATAAGATTGTGATGAGATCATGGTAATGAGACAGATTCACCTTTAAACACAGACCCTAAATAATCCCTGTCATAGGCCACTCAAGAGGGACATCGAGATGATCAGATAGACTAGTGTGCAGTATACTCATCCATATGATGGGGGTAGTTGGTCTCATAGCTGCTTATGTGAGGACACTAGGGATACCGTGTAGGTGCTCATTGGAGAATGAGTTCATTGATTGATCTACTTACGGAATGCTAGATGGTTGATGATACCTCATTGTCAGACAACAATTTCATCATCCTAGTGGTGCATCTGGTCCTTAGACTTGAGATACCAAGGATGCCCTATATGAGTACTCAACTCTTTGATACTGGACTTATAGGCCTAGAAGTTCTAGATCTAGTATAATCGGTTATCGAGAGTGGCAGCCAACCTTACGAGAGCTACTGAGTGTTGATAGAAGATTATCCTCTCTTAGTATCATGAGAGGAATATCTCATATATTCTTGCTTAGGTAAATCTCTGGCCAGGATCATTTGGAGATATATATATATATATATATATATATATATATATATATATATATATATATATATATATATATATATATATATATATATATATATATATATATATATATATATAGAGTTTTCCAAGAGAATCTGATTAGAGCGAGACTCGAGTAGAAACCGTGTGAGCTTGACAACACCATGCTCGGAATATGGTCTTTGGGATCTTAGATAGATGAGGAACTATATATACATAATAACTGAGGATAGATAGATCCAATAAATTGGATTCTCATCTGAGGATAGACACATAATAATTAAGGAATTTCTCGTTTGGGGACTACGGTGTAGTAGTGGTATAGTATGTCCGTAATCGATAAGTCAAATGAATTATTATGAAGATAATAACTCACTGAGACAGAAGGAGTTCTAACAGGTATGACTCATGGTCAGCTCGATATTGGGCCTAAAGGATCATACATAAATGATAGGTATTACAATGAGTAGAGGTTCGGATATGAGATATCCGTTGGGCCCCCTATCTTATTAGATATCCAATAAGCTTATGAATTATTGGATCCTATCGATGAGATCTAATAAGAGAGAATGAGAAATTATTGGGTAGAGATCTACTAATCTAAGAGGCTTGGGTAGTTGGACGGAGATCTAGTACTCAATAGGGCATGATCCAGTAGAGTTAAGTTGACAAGGAACCTCTATAAATAGGAGAGAACTAAAGGCCATAGGCCAAACCCCTTTTGGCTGCCATCTCCTATTCTCCTTTCCTCATCTCCTCCTCAACCAGTAGCCACTGTTTGTGCTAGTTATTGTTGAATCTCATATTTTGATGATGAAATCAATTGATGTGTTTATGATCTGATCTACATTTTGAGTGATGTAGGAAGCTTCGATCAAGGAGAGACAATTAAAAGTAGGAAGAGTTATGTTGGGCCAGAGTAGAACATGTCAAACGATTAGATGTCGAGCCAGAGGATCGATCGACATATCGGCAGAAGGCTTCAGGCTATGGGTTCGGGCATCGGGCCAAGAAGAGCGAAAATTATACCAAGGAAATCGGATTTATGGATGTCAACTGGCCGATTGGGCAATAGGCCGGAAGAGAGGATGATGCACCGAAGAATCGAATGAAGCATCGATGAACCAATGACATGCTAGATAACATTTGATTTAAACTTTGTAAAAATTATCTAGATTGAAGTAAGTTTTAGGTGTAATTGGGTTAGAATTGAGCCAACTCAATTAGGATCTAATTGGGCCTAAGTTTGGGCTATGTTGGGCCAAGTGAAAAGCCCAAATAGTGACCCAACAAATGGAACCATCGGTGGCATAGTATCCGAGATTGTGTCAGGCGGTGGTACCGCCAGTCTGGGCGGTGGTACCGCCAGTCTGGGTGGTGGTACTACTCAAACACAGTCTCCTAGGTGGTGGTACCACCAGATTGGGTCGTGGTACCACCTAGTGTCAGTGCTGCAGGTAGTGGTACTGCCCAACACAAGCGGTGGTACCGTTAGTACCCCGAAAATCGGGGATAAGACACTTTTAGGCTCTAAGTTTGAATCCACTTGAGGCTTATAAATACCCCTCTCCTCCCTTATTAACAGACACAAGAATTAAGACCAAAAAAGAAGAAAAACGCTATTGTAATCTTATGAGTTATCCTCTCAAAGCTCTAAGTGTTAGTGTAGTTTAAGAGAGGAGTAAGTGGGGGTGTAAAGGTTCTCTCCTGGACCTATCAAAAGGAGAATCAGGTGTAAAAGAGTAGTTGATCTTCACCCATTGGAAGAAGATTGTTAGTGGAGGTCGGTGGCCTCGACCGAAGAGGAATCGGCGGAGTGGATCTAGGTCACGATAACCAAACCACTATAAAACTTGGTTTGCATTTCTATTCTTGCTATTTACCTTCACTGCAAACTATCTTACTTGCTTTACTTCCACTATGCTTATAAACACATTTTCAAGTTAAACATATTTCCTATACGGGTTTTGTTGATATCAGTTTTATCGAAACAAATATTTTTCAAAATCGACGTTTTTATCTACTGCACTAGTTCACCCCCCCCATCTTAGTGCCGACTCGATCCTAGCAATTAGTATCAGAGCCACGTTCTTTTCTCATTTGGTTTAACACCTAAGAGAAATGGCTATTTTTGGCTTTAAAGAGGGTCACTCTATCATTCGCCCTCATATGTTCAATGGGAAGGACTTCACTTATTGAAAAACTCATATAAGAGTTTTCTTGCTTTTGTTGAATCTCGATTTATGGAATATTATCGAAAACGAATTTCAAAAGTCTTCTCTTCCAATAAATGATTGAAATGATTTAGAGAAGAAGACTTTCTCTTTAAATGTCAATGCTATAAATGCTTTGTTTTATGCCTTAAAAAAAAATAAATTTAATCGTGTTTCTATTTGCGAAACTACTTATGATATTTGGCACACATTTGAAATCACACACGAAGGCACTAGTAGAGTTAAAGACTCTAAAATTAATCTTTTGATTCATGATTTCGAGTTGTTTCATATGAAACCAAGCAAAACTATTGTTGACATGTACACCTGTTTTACAGATGTCGTCAATAGTTTAAAAGCACTTGGTAAAAGTTTTTCAAACCTTAAACTTGTGAACAAAATTTTACGATCTCTTCCTAAAAATTAGGATCCTAAAATAACGGTTATTTAAGAATCAAAGAACTTAAACCGTTTTTTATTGAAGAACTTATTGGGTCTTTGATAACATATGAAATGACATATAATGTGTTAGGATCGAGTCGACACTAAGAGGGGGCGTGAATTAGTGCAGTGGATATAAATTATGTCAAGTAAAAAATCTTCATACGAGAAAAACTGATCTCGGAAGATAACTTAAAATTAAATGCTTATTCGTAAGCATAGTGAAAGCAAAGTAAGAAGGAAGTGAATAAATTATAAAGTAAGTAAATGACAATAATATAAATGCACACATATTTATAGTGGTTAGGTCGTCATGACCTACATCCACTCTCGATTCCTCCTCACTTGAGGCCACCGGCTTCCACTACCGATCTTCTTTCAATAGGCGAAGATTAACTACCCTTTTACACTCAATTCTCCTTATGACAAGTTCAGGAGAGAACCTTTACACCCCCACTTACTCTTTTCTTAAACCACACTAACACTTAGAGCTTGAGAGGAGTTCTCATAAGATTACAACATTGTTTTTTTACTTTTTTATTCTCAATTCTTATGTTTGTTAAGTAGGGATGAGAGGGGTATTTAGAGGCCTCAAGTGGATTTAAACTTAGAGCCTAAAAGAGTCTCATCCCTAGTTTTCGGGATACTGGCGGTAACACCGCTTGTGTTACGAGTAGAGGTTTGGATATGAGATATCCATTAGAGCCCTTATCTTATTGAATATCCAATAAACCCTTAAATTATTGGATCCTATGGATGAGATCCAATAAGAGTCCATGAGAGATTATTAGATAGAGATCCAGTAATCTAAGAGGCTTTGATAGTTGGATGGAGATCCAATACCCAATAGGGCAGGATCCATTAGGGTTAAGTTGACTAGGGGGCTTCTATAAATAGGAGGGAACCAAACACCCATAGGCCAGAGGTTTCTTAGTTGTTTACCTCCTATTCTCCTCCTCAAATAGCAGGTGTGGAGATTTAGGCAGTGATTTGAGGAGCATCGTCGTAGCCTTGTTGTGTGGATCACCGTTAGAGAGGAGAACACTTGACCTCCTTCATACTCTCCTACAGATCTGTGGGAGTTAAGGATATATGATCCCCCTAGATAACACAACTATCTTAGTATGGTTTTAAGTTTTAAGTTTGCACACCAATCTTCGTACGACGATGAACACCTTTTTGAAAAATTTAGAGTTTTTATTTTTTGTTCTTCTACTATGCATGTGATGTCGCCCCTAAATTTTCTTATAGTTTAGGGCATATGGATAGCAAGAAGGGTCAGCCCCTTCTTGATTATGTGGTGCACATGGTGAGGAGAATTGAGGAGCATCTTTGCAGCCCCTACCGTGTGGATCATCGCTAGAGAGGAGGACAATTGACCTCCTTTATCATCTCCCATAAATCTGTAGGAATTCAGGGACTTTCTTATATGCATAGTTTTTTTTTTTTCATGGGTTTTTACGCACCAATCTTCGCACAATGATAAAAGATTATTTTTTTTATAGAAATCTAGGATTTTTGTTTCTGTTCTTCCGTTGTATATATAATGTTGCCCTAGATTTCTCAACAACTTCGCTATAAATTCATCATGCAATACTCGATAAAGGAACAGCCTTGACACCACAACTAATGTCTTTATCCTCTCCTCGACCAATGCATCAGCCTGATTAAGTACATGTCAATGACTCTCTACTAATTCTTATACCTCCAATACAACCTAATAATACCATCGCGCTTGGACATCATATGACAACGTGTTCCAAAAGTAATATTTTCAAACTACATTAAATTATTGACTTCCATGCTACCACAAACTTTCCACCTGAACCTATTGAACCCATAACTATCACCCAAGCCCATAAATCTCCACACTAGTGCAAAGCCATATGTGAAAAATATGATGATCTACTCCACAATGCCACATAGGCCCCTGTACTATTTCATTACACACAAAATATCATCATGTGTAATTGGATCTTTCGAATTAAGCATAACTCAAATGAATCTATTGCTAGATACAAAGCATGACTAGTAGCCAAAGGATTGCATCAATAACCAAGTGTTGACTTCGTAGAGACATTTAGTCTAATTATAAAATAGATAATAATCCGACTTATCTTGAGTTTGGCTATCACTCAAGGTTGGCACATATGCTAACTAGATGTTAACAATGCTTTCTTACAGGGACCCTAATTGAAGATGTCTTTATGAAAAAATCTCCTGGCTTTATCCACCCTTAGTATCCAAGTCATATTTGTAAACTATTGATGGACTTCGTCAAGCTCCAATAGCCTAGTATATCAAACTTGGCTCATTTTTTGTATCAATTGGCTTCATCAACTCTAAAACTGACACCTTATTATTCCTCCAACAATGAAAAAGAAGTACTATATATTTATTAGTGTATGTGAATGATATTATCGTTATAGACAATAATCCTATAAAGACTAAACAATTCTTCAAGCAGTTGACAAATCGATTCTCCATCAAGGATCTAGGAACCTTAAGTTATTTTCTAGGAGTGGAAGCAACATTCACATCTTTTGGACTTTTCCTATCTTAAAAAAAGTACATTCAAGATCTACTATTAAAGATGAATATGCAGAATACCAAAGAAGTTGCCACCCCACTCTCTACTATTAAATAACTCAAATTATATGATGACAGCTCTATTATGGATCCCATATAGTACCGACTAGTATTTGATTCCTTATAGTACTTATCCCTCATGCGTCTAGACATCTTATTTGTAGTCAATAAATTATCATAATTCATACATTGACCCTTTACTATATATTAGTATGCAATAAAATGAGTCTTGTGGTATCTAATGTTGAATCTCGTATTTTAATGATAAAACAAATTGATAATTATATTTATGTTTTAATCTGCGCTTTGAGTGACGCAGGATGCTTCAATTAGAATGAGACAATTAAAGTAGGAAAAATCATGTTGGGCCGGAGGAACATGTCAGAAGATTGGACGTCGGGCCGGTGGATCGGTCGCCATATCGACAGAAGGCTTCGGGCTGTGCATTCGAGCATCGGGCCAAGAAGAGCGGACATTGCGCTAAGAATATCGAAGTTGCGGAGTCAACTGGCCAATTGGGCAATAGACCATAGGAGAGGACGATGCGCCGAAGAATCGAACGAAACATCGAGGGACCAATGACATACCGAACAACTTGATTAATGCTTAATATTAATTATCTAGATTAAAGTTTATTTTATATGTACAGGATTAACTATGATGGCAATAAGATATGCAGTAGATGTTGAGCCAGAGTCAAGACAAAGATCACGTTGGGGGTTCGAGAATTCGTCGGAAGTTTGGACGGTCATCGGAGGTTCTGCGGGAATAATCTGAGAAGTCTAGGAGCTTGCCAAAGAAGCTCGTCGGAACTCGCCAAGAGGATCATTGCAAGTCCAGGAGTTTGCCAGGAGTCCGCCGGAGCATCGCTGAGGGTTCGTCGGATGTTCGTTGGATTAACAACCAAGAGGGTTACTCTCTCATTCGTCCTCCCTTCTTCAATGGGACGAACTACGCTTATTGAAAAACTCGAATGAGTGTTTTCTTGCTTTCATTGAATCTTGATTTATGGCACATAGTTGAAAATGGATTTGAAATATCTTCTCTTCTAATGAACCATTAGAATGATTTGGAGAAGAAGACATTTTATCTAAATGCAAAGGCTATGAATGCCTTATTTTACGCCTTAGATAAAAATGAATTCAATTGGGTTTCTTCGTGCGAAACGACTTTTGACATATGACACACTTTTGAAATCACATACGAAGGCACTTCTAGAGTTAAAGATTTGAAAATCAACTTTTTAATGCATGATTTTGAGCTTTTTCGAATAAAGGCAAGTGAAACCATTGTTGACATGTACACCCGTTTTACGGATGTCGTCAATAGTTTAAGAGCTCTTGACAAATGTTTTTCAGATTTTGAACTCATAAACAAGATTTTGTATTCTCTTAATAAAACTTGGGACTCTAAAGTAACGGTCATACAAGAGTCCAATGATTTGAACTATTTTTCACTCGAAAAACTAATTGGGTCTTTAATGACCTATAAAATAAACAATGTGGCAAAAAGAAAATTCGAGAATAACCTTTCAAAGAACAGGAAGGATTTGGGACATAAAACATTTGAAGACCACTCGAGCATAAGCTCACGTGATGATGAACTTAAACTATAAATGAAATAAAAATTAAAAAGTAAACAAGAATGGAACTACTTGCTTTAAACGCAAGAAGAAGAACAAAAATTGGGATGAATCGAGCTCTTCCGAAGACGAGGAGAAAATCAAGAAAGGCGAGGTGGCAAACTACGCCTTAACTGCTTTCAATGATGAGGTAATCGAAATCCTCCTAATTTACTTCGAAATTACATAATGCCTTTCATGGTGTATTTTTTTAATTTAGTTTTGAATTAATTTTCTTAAAAATTAAATGTTTAAAAACAAAAATGCAAAAATATGATCATGCTCGTAATTTTGAAAATGACAAATTGCATGTTTTATGTTAATGCAATAAAATATTAGATATAAATCTAATAATTGTACACCTAGTAAGATTAATCTTATGTATGTGCTTGAGAAGCAAGAATGTGTATTTTAATAATTTTCATATTGCTTTTCAATGACGATGTATGGCTTTTGTATGGAAGGCTTGATGATTTTTTTATAAACCTTGTCTTTGGTTTTGACACAAGAATAAAATTTGAACATGCTAATATAAAGTCAATTATATAAATTAAAACTAAAGAAGTTTTAAATATCTATAAGAATCATTCAAAATTATGTTCAATGAAACCTTGCTTGATGTTGTAATGAAAATATTGAAGTTTTGATAACCTGATTTGATGATTTTATGCATGAGATTTTAAAGTTATACATGATGATTTTTATGAGTTATTGGTCTTAATGGTTCTTATGACAAAATTAATTTTTTGATCCTAAATGTTGATGCACATTTTTGTTTGGCATAAATGAAATAAGTCACATGAATTGAAACAACTAAAAAGAGAAAAGGTTTCCCCTAGAAAAATTTATTTTTTTCTACTTTCTTGATTTTTTCAAAAAGGAGATAAATGAATCTATTTATATCACCATTATGAATCTCTTGGACCATGAAAATAATTTTGATGATTTAAATTTAAATAATTTTTTATTGAAATCATGATCTTGATTTCTCGTGATTTATAACTTGAAATTGTTTATGAATCAAGATCTTGTTTTTTTTTTACTCCCATGTTTCTTCTTATTATTTACTAAAGAAGAAAAATTATCCAAATGAATCTTGAATGTTCTTTCGGTATTCATGAATTGATTATAACTTGAAAGATTTATTATGAATCAACATTTTTTTATTAATCGTTCTCCTATGATTCTACTTGGTATTTTCTTAAAAGGAGATTTTCTAATGAATCATGATTCTACTTGTGAGTTCTTAGATTTATTATTTGATTTTCTTTTAAAACAATATCTCTTCTTTGTATTCCTATGATTTTTTTTGATATTTTATTTAAAGAAGAGATTTACTATATTAATCATGTCTTTGGGTATTCAAGTGATTTTATCTTTCATGACATGATGTCTTTGTATTTATGGTTTGTATGCCTTGAAATGATTAAAATATTTTACACTATTTTGTTCTTCCATTTTTCTTGCTTATTTACAATGATAAAATGGGAAGAAATTTTGATGGTAAGATATAATTTGACAAAATTGATACCATCATGATGTGAAATATTAATGATTTGAAATACTATGATTTATTGCTAAAATGATATATTATGAATGTCTTAGAATCACGTATGATGTGCTCAAAATAATGACGAATATTTTAAAAATAAATATTTTTATCATGTTTGATGATTTTACATTTTAATAACATGCATGATGAGTTGCAGTGATGATTGATTTATTTTTAATATCATGCATGAAAAAAGAAATGTAAGGTTTTGAAATTGTGTATGTTTTAATTTGAAAATATTATGATGCATAAATAAGAATGATACTTACCCTTGTCATGATCTGAAAATGTAAAGGGAAATGAACTACACTATTGTATTGTTATTCCCTTCTATTTGACAATGTCATAGGGGGACCAAACTTGCTAGCTTGCTAATCTCAAAAAGGAAGCAAGTGTTATCTTGCAAATCTCAAGAGAAGCAATGTTTGCTAAGTTACACATTTCAAAAAGAGGTAAAATAGTCCATCTTGCACATCTCAAGAGATATAAAATTTTGCTAACTTTTGATGTGTAAAATTTGCTAGCTTACATACTATAAATTTGTATACCAAATGTGCTATTTTGTCTATCTCAAGATGCAAAACATGCTAACTTGCACTTTGCAAAGGAAGTAAAAAATAGTACTTCTCAAAAGAGAAGAAAGAGCTTGCTATCTTGAACATCTTAAGAAACAAAAACTGCAAAAGTGTTATCTTGTATGTTGTAAAACTTGCATATCTAAAACTTGATAGCTTGAATATTCTAAGCACGGTGTAACACTTGCTAAATTTTCTAGCTTCAAAACTGCATGATGATAAAACTTGATATTATGTTTTTCATTCAATAAGTTGAATTAATATCACAAACACATAAGAGTTGGAACTTCTTCTTTTTGTTGATGACAAAGGGGGAGAAGTATGTTGATGGCCTGCATGATTTGATCATGACATGTTACTTGGATTTTTGAATCTAAGAGTTTTTATCAATAAGCCATATTGATAGGGGGAGTTTGTTTAAACTCCGGGAGTTAAGTTTAACTCCGTCATCAATTGGTTGTCATCATAAAAAAAGGGGAGATTATTGAATCTCATATTTTGATGATAAAACCAATTGATAATTGTGTTTATGTTTTAATCTGTGTTTTGGAGTGACGCAGGATGCTTTTATCAGGATGAGACAATTAAAGTAGGAAAAATCATGTTGGACCGGAGGAACATGTCAGAAGATTGGACGTTAGGCCGGTGGATTGATCAACGTATCGACAGAAGGCTTTGGGTCGTAGATTTGGGCATCGGGCCAAGAAGAGCGGACATTGCGCTGAGGATATCAGAGTTGCGGAGTCAACTAGCCGATTGGGCAATATGCCGTAGGAGAGGACGATGAGCCAAAGAATCGGACGAAGCGTCGAGGGATCAATGACATGCCAGACAACTTGATTAATGCTTAGTATTAATTATCTAGATCGAAATTTATTTTACATGTGCAGGATTAATTATGATGGTAGTAAGACATGTGTTGAATCTCGGATTTTGATGATGAAGTCAATTGTCATTTGTTTTCTAATCTATGTGTTGAGATAAGTGTGTAGGATTAACTACGATGAAAGTTAGACAAGCAGCAGGAGTTGCGCCGGAGTCAAGATCATGATCACGTTGGGAGTTCGAGAGTTCAACGGAAGTTCGGACGGTCGTCGGAGGTTCTGCGAGAACATATCCGAGAAATCCAAAAGCTTGCCAAGCGAAGCTCGTCGAAACTCGCCAAGTGGATCGTCGCAAAGTCCAGGAGTTTGCCGGAAGTCCGCAGAAGAATCACCGAGGGTTCATCGGATGATCGACGGAAGTTCGCCGGAAGAAGCGATTGACGCATCGGAGCAAAGCTGCAGAAATTGTCTTAGATTTAATCGTAGTTAGCACGTTGATTAAGTTGGAAAATGGGAGATGATCCCATTAGCTTAATCTTGGGGCAATTGGGCCCCTGAAAAGATTGAAATTGGGCCGAATGGAGCTAACCATTCGGACCCTGATTGCACTAGGAGGTGCAACCGCCTAGGCCAGGAGGTGGCACCGCTTGGGCTAAGTCTCCCAGCGAGACTGGGCGGTGCAACCACCCCAGCCAGGAGGTGCAACCGCCTGAGCTCAGTCTTCGAGCTAGACTGGGCGGTGCAACCTCCCTGACAGAGAGGTAGCACCGCCTGAGCTCGGTCTTCGAGCTCTGGCAGAGAGGTGCAACCGCCTAAGTCAAGAGGTGGCACCGCCTGGGGCTCAGTCTCCGAGCCAGACTCAGGCGGTGCAACCGCCCCTGATAGAGAGGTGCAACCGCCTGGGCTCAGTCTCCGAGCTCTGCCAGGCGGTGCAACCTCTCCAGTCAGGAGGTGCAACCGCCTGATCCCGGAATTCCGGGATTTGATCGTTTTGAGCTCCAAATTTGAACTGGGTTGGGGCCTATAAGTACCCCACCCATTCAGCACAGAAATCACAAGACCCATACCGAAATCTTGATTCTTTCTGTGATTCTAAGAGCTCAAAATTGTTGTAAAGCCTTTAAGTCTCCTCCTTCTGTTCTTTAAGCTTCTGAATTGTAAAAGTGAGGAGAGAAAGGTTCTGTAAGGGTTGTCTCCTGAGCCCATCAAAAGGAGTGAAACTGTAAAAGGGCAGTTGGCCTTCGCCCATTGAAGGAAGGCAGCTAGTTGACGTCGGTGACCTCGTCGGAGGAGGAAGCCAAAAGTGGAGTAGGTCAAGACTGACCGAACCACTCTAAATCTCTAGTTTGCTTTTATTTCGAGTACCTTATCATTACTGCAAACCTCCTACATAACTACTGCTCTCTGCGCCTTTACGAATAAGTTCTAAGTGCTGATCTTTTCGAATCTGCATTTAGACGTAAATCTGTGTTTTTCGTACGATCAGCTTACGTTTGTGTTTTGATTCTGCAAAACTGTCTTCTGCGCTTTTATGAACTAGCTTCTAAGTTTAGATCCCTTTGAAACTGTTTTAGACGCAAACTACGTTTAGACGTAAAACTACGTTTAGACGCAAACTGCGTTTAGACGTAAAACTACGTTTAAACGTAAACTGCGCAAACTGTGTTTAAACATAAAACTGTGTTTTAGACTTAAACTTCTTTTAAACGTAAAACTACGTTTAGACATAAAACTGCGTTTAGACGCAAACTGCGTTTAGACGTAAAACTGCGTTTAGACGTAAAACTACGTTTAGACGTAAACTGAGTTTAGACGCAAAACTGTGTTTAGATGCAAACTGCGCAAACTGTGTTTAGACATAAAACTGTGTTTTAGACGTAAACTACTTTTAGACGCAAACTGCGTTTAGATGTAAAACTGTGTTTAGACGTAAACTGAGTTTAGACGCAAAACTGCGTTTAGACGTAAAATTGTGTTTAGACGCAAAACTGCGTTTAGACGCAAACTGTATTTAGACGCAAACTCAGTTTAGACGTAAACTATGCTTAGACGCAAACTGCGCTTAATCTTAAGTAATCTTAGAATCGGCTTTTACATCGAAATCGTTTTTATCGGACGAACGCAGCTTTCGTTTTTAAATCGCTGAAAGATTTCCGCTGCACTAATTCACCCCCCCCCCCCCCCCCCTCTTAGTGCTCTCGATCCTAACAATTGGTATTAGAGCGAGGTTAACTCTCTAACGGATTAAAACCCAAGAGAGATGGCATACGTCGGAAACCAAGAGGGGCATTCTATTACACGTCCACCCATGTTCAGTGGGACGGACTATACCTACTGGAAGACCCGAATGAGGATCTTTCTTATTTCTATGGATTTTGAACTATGGAACCTTGTTGAAAACGGATTTTCAAAGTCTTCTCTTCCAATGATCGATTGGAATGAATTGGAAAAGAAGGCTTTCGCTCTTAATGCAAAGGCTATGAATGCCTTATTTTGTGCACTTGATAAAAACGAGTTTAATCGTGTTTCAACTTGCGAAACTGCATTTAATATTTGGCACACACTTGAAGTGACCCACGAGGGCACAAGTAGAGTGAAAGAGTCAAAAATCAATCTGTTGTTGCATTCTTTTGAACTTTTCCGAATGAAACCGAGTGAAACCATTGGCGACATGTTTACCCGTTTCACGGATGTCGTCAACGGTCTAAAAGGACTTGGAAAAAGTTTTTCGGATTTTGAACTCGTAAATAAGATACTAAGATCCCTTCCTAAGAGTTGGGATCCTAAAGTCACTGCTATTCAAGAGGCAAAAGATCTACGCAACTTCCCTCTTGAAGAACTAATCGGGTCATTAATGACCTACGAAATGACTTGTAAAGCTCATGAAGAGCAAGAAGACATCCTTCCAAAGAACAGGAAGGATATGGCACTCAAAACTTCTGAATGCCACTTGAGAGAAAACTCAAGTGATGAGGACTGTGATGATGACTTAGCACTTTTAACAAGAAAGTTTAAAAAGTTCTTTAAAAGAAACAAGTTTAAGAATGATGCGAAAAATAAACTTGAACCCAAGAAGGACCAAGTGATCTGCTATGAATGCA
Source organism: Musa acuminata AAA Group (assembly GCF_036884655.1). Lineage (NCBI taxonomy): Eukaryota > Viridiplantae > Streptophyta > Magnoliopsida > Zingiberales > Musaceae > Musa > Musa acuminata. The sequence goes on from NC_088335.1 coordinate 40,112,571, forward strand.
AAAAGCCGGGACACTACAAGAGTGATTGTCCCCAAGTCAAAAGAAGAACATCAAAGAAGAAGGCGCTTCAAGCAACATGGGACGACTCGAGCGCGTCCGAAGAAGAGGAGACCAACACCGAGCAAGTTGCTCATTACGCCCTAATGGTCATCGAAGACGAGGTAACAAATTCATTAGATGCAGATTTATCATTCGATGAATTATTAAATGCTTTCCATGAATTGTTTGATGAGTGTAAGACTATTAGTGGTAAATACAAATTGCTAAAAAAGGAGTATGATAGTCTTATTTACAAGTTTGATAAGTTAAATGCTGAACATAGTGATAGTTTAAACTCATGCATAAAATGCCAGGATCTAGAAACTTTTCAAAAAGAAAACTTGCTACTTAAGGACACCTTGAAGAAATTCGAGGTTGGTAGTAAGTCATTAAACATGATCCTTACAAACAAGGGTCATGTTCCCAAAAGAAGTGGGATTGGATTTGTGAGGAGTCCTCACCAAAATCCAACTACCTTCGTAAAAGGCCCCGTCTTACATATTAGACATCAAAGCAAATGCAACTTTTGTTGCAAGTTTGGACACAGGACGCATTATTGTCCATTCAGGAAAATTAGTCCAAACAAATTGATTTGGGTTCCTAAAGGAACCATGACAAATTCTATGCAACATGATAGAAAATGTAGATCTATTTGTGAGGAACCCAAAAGCAAATGGGTACCTAAAAATCATCCCTTCCTATAAAAACATTAAAATTTTAGGCTGGAGCAAGAATTAATATTCTGCTCCTTGATTCTCGACAATCATAACCCAAAAGTCAAAAGCAACTCGCAACGCTTAAATTACGAGTGGAAATTATGAAATCACAAATGCGATTTGGATGCAACCTAATGTGACTTTTCAGAATTAGAAATATATGATTCACATATCCCCTTGATCATCGAATCTGTCAATATTATCCATTCATCATCTTCAAATCAAACCTTGTATCATGAAGAAACTAAGTATGTCATAAACTTGAAAGGATTACCAACTTGAACGAACTATCACAAACATGTGTATGACATTGGGAGTATGCACGTTATAAGATCTATCTTGATCGTACAAGTTTTTTTTTCCTTAAAATAAAAACTCATACGTAATCACGTAAGAAACGTTAATTGCTCTGAATGAAAACTTTCCTCAAGACAAAACATCTCTGATCAAATCACAACAAAGTGCTCACTGCCTGCAGGCGGTGGCACCTCTCTAGCTAGCGGTGGCACCTCCAGCCATCACGGGTTGCTAGCGGTTGCACCGCTCCAGCCAGAGGTGCAACCCCCGCAACTCTGCCTTTTTAACCCATGCTAGGGCCGGCGGTGAAACCGACCCCAACTCACTTCCCTTCCCTTCTCTACTCCTCCAAGCCTCCTCCATCCCCATTTCACCCCGTTTAGCTTCCCAAATACCTCCCATTTCGGAGCAAAACATCAAGAAGCCTTCCCTCTTTTGAAGATTCCACTATGTTATGGGATCTAGAAGATCCTCAAGGGACAAGGGAAAGAGGAGATTAGTAGAAGAGTTTGATTTCACCCTCTTTGATTCAAAAAACCATGCTGAAAAATTTCCCTCTTTCGAACTTAGAAGCATCAATAAGGGAAAATACGTAGATATACATGAACTTAGAGACTTAGAAACTATCCAATGGTTTGCAAACCTAGATCTACTTCCAATCTTGCAGATTAACGAACCCATCTATCCTAGGCTAGTTCGATTGTTTTACAATAACATACAAATAGATGAGGAAGAAAGGATGTCCACCTATCTTTTAGGACAATACATCTCAATCACTGATAGATTCATTTGTGATATGATAGGCATTCCCATGAAAAGCATAGGACTTTACTTTAGAGGATCATGGGCTGATGAAACTATTGGAACATCCTATGTTGAAGCCTTAGGAACAATCTTTGCCAATCCCGACATAACATTTGTTCCTAAAAGTTGTGAACATCTACTACCTATGAACACTAAATTACTTCATCATATCATGACTAGTATAATTCTTCCTAAACAATACCATCATGATGAAGTGAGTCAATTAGAATTAGGAACTATGTACTTAATCATGAAGGGACATGACATCTGTCTTGGCTATCTTATCCAACAAAGCATGTTAGAATTATCTAAGAAAGACATGATGCTCCCATATGGTGGTATAATTACTAGAATAATGAGAGCTTACGACATTCAAATACCACCAGAAGAAGAAGTAATGAAAGTAGATAGATTCAGCATAATAAACAAAAATCTACTTCACCGACTAAGATGTCACTATAGAAATGGTAACTGGGTTAGAATGCCTAGAAGAACTGATCCTCCTCAACCTGAACCAGAACCGGAAACACCAGTATTTAGGAGTACCCAATCTCCTCCGATCTGTCCCTTTGAGGAAACACATCCAGTTGAGCAAACTCATACATCCGTCGAAGAAATTGGGATTCGAATGGACCGATTCGAACAGAGACAAGAACGGATTGAACAACGACAAGATCAAATTCTATCAGAGCTACAGCAGATTCATAGTCAATTTGACTCCTTGCTTAGGCACTTTAATTTTCCACCCCATGAATAAACTTGTATGAACATTTGTTGTTGCTGTAAACTTCTTATGTTACTCACTTATGATATGCTGGTTGTAAACATCTATCGTGGTAAACATTTGTCTTGTGCCTTGTCGTAAAGGTTATCTCGAACTTTAATCGTATCGTTTCTTTCGATATGTGATATGTCCGAATTAAGAATATTGTGCTTTGAAACTAAAAGTTTTGAAAAACTTGCAATTTGATTTCATTAAAAGAGAATTAGGAATGTTGATGAAATAGATCAGATCACTTGATTGCCATGTTTATATGTGAAAATCTGTAACAAAATCTTGTCCAAATGCATCTTATTTGTTCGAATGCTATAAAACAGATTTATTCGTACACTTTCATAAGTTTCTGAAATAAATCTGATAAAGTGATTCCTGTGTATGTATTTCATCCTGTAATATCTTTGCGGGTAAAATGGATTATAACAAAAAGGGGAAGAAGTTTTCAAAGCAATCTATGTAAAATTCTTCTATAAGCTTGCTAATATTGTTTTCCTGGTATCACGATTACCATGCTTTTTGTTGATGACAAAGGGGGAGAAACATATGAATTGATAAACACTGCCATGATCATGTCTATGTCATAGTTGCAAATACTTGAGTGATGCTATAAACAATGTTATGGTTATGCCATCCTTGCATCACCAAGAGATATATGAACATGTGCTATAGTTTGCATTATGTCTTGAGTTGATATCCTATCTTGTGAAGTAAATGCAAACTTGCTAGAAAATCTCAAATGTGTGCATCATGTAATAGTCCTTCGCAGCTTTATATGATAATATTCAATTACATGATGAATAGTTACAAACACAATCATACAAACTTGATGATGTATGTCAAGCCTTGACATCATTCTTGAAGAGATACATCATGATGGGTATCATGATGGGAGTATTGATAAGTTTAACTGATCTAACTTATCAATACGTCACTTGAATTCTTAGGTCTTGAATTCAAGGTTGACTTATCTCAACTATGACATATAGATAGGGGGAGTTAAGGATAACTCCATTATCAATTGATTGTCATCATCAAAAAGGGGGAGATTGTTGAATCTCAGATTTTGATGATGAAGTCAATTGTCATTTGTTGTCTAATCTATGTGTTGAGATAAGTGTGCAGGATTAACTACGATGAAAGTTAGACAAGCAGCAGGAGTTGCGCCGGAGTCAAGATCATGATCACGTTGGGAGTTCGAGAGTTCAACGGAAGTTCGGACAGTCGTCGGAGGTTCTGCAAGAACAGATCCGAGAAATCCAGAAGCTTGCCAAGCGAAGCTCGTCGGAACTCGCCAAGTGGATCGTCGCAAAGTCCAGGAGTTTGCCGGAAGTCCGCAGAAGAATCACCGAGGGTTCATCGGATGATCGACGAAAGTTCGCCGGAAACTCGCCGGAAGAAGCGATTGACGCATCGGAGCAAAGCTGCAGAAATTGTCTTAGATTTAATCATAGTTAGCATGTTGATTAAGTTGAAAAATGGGAGGTGATCCCATTAGCTTAATCTTGGGGCAATTGGGCCCCTGAAAAGATTGAAATTAGGCCGAATGGAGCTAACCATTCGGACCCTGATTGCACCAGGAGGTGCAACCGCCTAGGCCAGGAGGTGGCACCGCCTGGGCTAAGTCTCCCAGCGAGACTGGGCGGTGCAACCGCCCCAGCCAGGAGGTGCAACCGCCTGAGCTCAGTCTTCGAGCTAGACTGGGCGGTGCAACCTCCCTGACAGAGAGGTAGCACCGCCTGAGCTCGGTCTTCGAGCTCTGGCAGAGAGGTGCAACCGCCTCAGTCAAGAGGTGGCACCGCCTGGGGCTTAGTCTCCGAGCCAGACTCAGGCGGTGCAACCGCCCCTGACAGAGAGGTGCAACCGCCTGGGCTCAGTCTCCGAGCTCTGCCAGGCGATGCAACCTCTCCAGTCAGGAGGTGCAACCGCCTGATCCCGGAATTCCGGGATTTGATCGTTTTGAGCTCCAAATTTGAACTGGGTTGGGGCCTATAAGTACCCCACCCATTCAGCACAGAAATCACAAGACCCACACCGAAATCTTGATTCTTTTTATGATTCTAAGAGCTCAAAATTGTTGTAAAGCCTTTAAGTCTCCTCCTTCTGTTCTTTAAGCTTCTGAATTGTAAAAGTGAGGAGAGAAAGGTTCTGTAAGGGTTGTCTCCTGAGCCCATCAAAAGGAGTGAAACTGTAAAAGGGCAGTTGGCCTTCGCCCATTGAAGGAAGGCAGCTAGTTGACGTCGGTGACCTCGTCGGAGGAGGAAGCCAAAAGTGGAGTAGGTCAAGACTGACCGAACCACTCTAAATCTCTGGTTTGCTTTTATTTCGAGTACCTTATCATTACTGCAAACCTCCTACATAACTACTGCTCTCTGTGCCTTTATGAATAAGTTCTAAGTGCTGATCTTTTCGAATCTGCATTCAGACATAAATCTGTGTTTTTCGTACGATCAGCTTACGTTTGTGTTTTGATTCTGCAAAACTGTCTTCTGCGCTTTTATGAACTAGCTTCTAAGTTTAGATCCCTTTGAAACTGTTTTAGACGCAAACTACGTTTAGACGTAAAACTGCGTTTAGACGCAAACTGCGTTTAGACATAAAACTACGTTTAAACGTAAACTGCGCAAACTGTGTTTAAACATAAAACTGTGTTTTAGACGTAAACTTCTTTTAAACGTAAAACTACGTTTAGACGTAAAACTGCGTTTAGACGCAAACTGCGTTTAGACGTAAAACTGCGTTTAGACGTAAACTGAGTTTAGACGCAAAACTGTGTTTAGACGCAAACTGCACAAACTGTGTTTAGACATAAAACTGTGTTTTAGACGTAAACTACTTTTAGACGCAAACTGCGTTTAGACGTAAAACTGTGTTTAGATGTAAACTGAGTTTAGACGCAAAACTGTGTTTAGACGTAAAACTGTGTTTAGACGCAAAACTGCGTTTAGATGCAAACTGTATTTAGACGCAAACTCAGTTTAGACGTAAACTGTGCTTAATCTTAAGTAATCTTAGAATCGGCTTTTACATCGAAATCGTTTTTATCGGACGAACGCAGCTTTCGTTTTTAAATCGCTGAAAGATTTCCGCTGCACTAATTCATCCCCCCCCCCCCCCCCCCCCCCCCCCTTCTTAGTGCTCTCGATCCTAACAACATGCAGTAGGTGTTGAGCTAGAATTAAGACAAAGATCACGTTGGGGGTTCGAGAGTTCGTCGGAAGTCCGGACAGTCATTGGAGGTTCTGTAGGAATAATCCGAGAAGTCTAGGAGCTTGCTAAAGAAGCTCATCGGAACTCGCCAAGAGGATCGTCGCAAGTCCAGGAGTTTGCCAGGAGTCCGCCGGAGCATCGTCGAGAGTTCGTCGAATGTTCGTTAGAAGTTCGCTGGAAGCTCGCCAGAAGAAGCGATTGATGCACCGAAACATAATCTACAGTATTGATGTCTTAATTATCGTAGTTAGCATGTAGATTAAGTTAGGATTGAGAGGTAATCTCATTAACTTAATCTGGTGCCAACTGGGCCCGTGGTAGATCCAAATTGGGCCGAATGGATCAATCCATTCGGACCCAGAATTCCTATCAAGCGGTGGCACCGCCTAGGAGACTTGGTCTCCTAGGAATTCTGGACGGTGGTACTGCCCTAGTTAAGCAGTGGTACCGCCAGAGCTCGGTCTCCGAGCTCTGCCAAGCGGTGGTACCGCCCAGATTGAGCGATAGTACCGCCTAGTGTCAGATGCCAAGTGATAGTACCACCCAATTATGGTGGTGGTACCGCCAGGATCCCAGAAATCTAGGAGATGACACTTTTGAGCTCCAAATTCAAACGAATTAGGGCCTATATAAACCCCACCCTTTCTGCATGAAAGGGTAACCAAAAAGCTTATTTTTATTCTAAGTATTTGAGAGCTTAAAAGTATTGTAAAAGGCTAGAAGTTCTTCTCCCTCTTTCTTTCTAAGTGTTGATCATTCAAGAGAGGAGTGAAAATCTGTAAGGGTTATCTCCTAAGCCCGTCAAAAGGAGAAAATGTGTAAAAGGTGGTTGGCCTTCACCTATTGAAGGAAGGCCTTAGTGGACGTCAGTGACCTTGTCGGAGGAGGAAGCCAAAAGTGGATGTAGGTCAAGATTGACCGAACCACTCTAAATCTCGATTTGCATTTACATTCTGCTCTTTATCTTAACCACAAACTGCCTCCATTGCTTTGCATCATCTATACTTCTGTTTGCTCTTAAGTTAAAGTTCTTTCCGAAATGGTTTTCGTACGAAAGTCTTTTTAACTGATGAAAGTTTTCTGCTGCACTAATTCACCCACCCCCCATCTCCCTTAGTGCTCTTGATCCTAACATCTAAAAGGCTCTCAATCATGTATTTCTTCTTTATAAACACTCATCACTTCATCTCCAAGCTTTCATCGATGCTGATTTGGCAGGCAACATTGATGATAGAATATCTACGTTAGCCTATATTGTCTTTCTTTGAGCAAATCCAATCAGTTGGATTTTTAAAAAACATAAAACAATGGCAAAGTCCATTATTAAAGTTGAATATCAAGCCATTGCTACCACCACTATAGAACTCAATTGGGTCACCAATCTACTATAAGAACTTGACATCAACTCCAAATCTACCTTTATAATATACTATGATAATGTTAATGTCACATACTCATGTGTCAATCTAGTATTCCACTCATGCATGAAACACATTGCTATCGACTTTAATTTTGTTAGAGATCAAATTATCAGATATTAACTATGGGTTTCTTACGTACATATTGCTGATCAACTAACAGATTCTCTCACAAAACTTTTCGCCCCTAAAATACTTTAATTATATCAGTCCAAGATTGAACTTTAAAGATTGACATGGAAGCTCAATTTTATAGGAGCATGATAGAAGATCAAGACAGAAGATCATAATTGAAGAAATCAATCATCTATTATTTGATGATGTTAATAACTAATTTCGTTATATAATTTGATGATTGATTGAGAAAAATCTTTTCCTCAATATCTATATAAATACTCTTTACCTCAATCAATAAATTCTTTTGACAACCTAAACCTATTTCTTGTTTCTACTGTCTTCCCTGTGGTCTGCAAGGCATGCAGGGTGCAATTCCTACTTGCAAGTCTCTTCGTTGATCCTTAGTGGCGGAGGAGCTCTCCACCGGCGACCGGGAGCTCCGAGAAAGCTACTTAGAGTTGGGTGGCAATCGGCCATTTTATATAAGCCGTTGGATCTTTGAATGTGTCATGGTTTTTGAATCATCGCGCCGTCGCTCCGCTTGAGGGAGTTCACATTGGTGTGAAACGTGGAGATTAACGCACACCGGTTTCTGATCCTTGTAACTTTTTGACTGATGTTCACCGCTAGATTCATTTATCTTACTTTTCTTCATCTTCTTTCATAATTCTGTGTCAAGCCTACTAATTTACATTTTTTTGGTGTTAATGCTGCTTTGTTCTAATATTTGTCGTCATTTTATTTTCTTGTTAATGGTGAATAATTGCTGGTAGATGAAATATATTAATATCGTAAGAGTGTTTTGATTAAAAAGGAGCAGATATATGATTTTTTCCTTATTATTGAACTCTCTATAAGGTGATAATTATAATCGAATCATCTCCGAATTCATGTTTTACGTGCGTTATCTGTGAAGTTAAATATGCGTGGCGACGCTTGTTGGCTTCTCCATCAATCAATCAATAAAAGACACTAGCAGATATGGCCGCAGAGAGAGTAGCTACTAAATCACAAACAATACGGACCACATGATATCAGCATTAATATTTTATTACAAAGTCATCCACAAATCACCAAACAAACACATAGAAAACAACGTTTCAACCTCCATCTTCCTCCCCATACACACCTGCTAAACTCATACATGTAAATATATACACAGAGAGATAGAGAGAGAGAGAGCATTCCCTGTAAGATTGTCGTTCTTGCCTCTTTCCACCGACCCCGTCCTCCGTCTCCACCATGCACTTCAATATCTCCAAAGTCCTCGACCACCGCAAGGACATCTCCAACTTTGTTGACCACCGCAAGGACATCAGCACCGAGAAGGAGGCTCTCGCTAACCTCCTCGCTTCCTCCGGCGATCACTTCCCTGGCTCGGACTTCCACCCTGCCGACCGCAAGACCTGGATGTCGGAGCTCGGCCCCGACCGGCTCAGGATCAACCAGATCGTCTGGCCCGGCACCCACGACTCCGCCACCAATGACATCGGCGTCCCGCTGGTCACCCGCCCCTTCGCGGAGTGCCAGACCCGCTCCATCTACGACCAGCTCGTCCTTGGCACCCGCGTCCTCGACGTGCGCGTTGAGAAGGGACGACACATCTGCCACGGCATCCTCCGGTCGTACAGCGTTGACGTCGTCCTCGACGGCGTCAAGCGCTTCCTCTCCGAGGCCGAGTCTGAGATCGTCATCCTCGAGATCCGCACCGAGTACGGCCACGAAGACCCGCCGGAGTTCGACAAGTACCTCGTGGATCAGCTCGGCGACCTGCTGATACACCATGACGACGCTGTGTTCGGCAAGACGGTGGCCGAGGTGCTGCCCAAGCGAATCATATGCGTGTGGAAGCCGAGGAACTCTCCGGCGCCCGCCGCCGGGAGCCCGCTGTGGAGCGCAGGTTACCTCAGGGACAACTGGATCGACACCGACCTGCCGAAGACCAAGTTCGACAGCAACATGAAGCACTTGGGCGAGCAGCCGCCGTCGGCCGCGAGGAAGTACTTCTACCGGGTGGAGCACACCGTGACGCCCAAGCCCGAAAATCCGGTGGTCAAGATGGTGGACAACGAAATCCGGCCGTTCGCGCGGCTGTTCATCGCGCAGACCTTCGCGCAAGGGTTCGCAGATCGGCTGCAAGTCTTCTCGACCGACTTCATCGATGAGGATTTCGTGGATGCGTGTGCAGGGATGACCCAAGCGAGGGTAGAAGGCCAAGGCATAAGCTGAAGAGGGTTTACGTACTCTACTCACCTTATCCGATTACGTTATAAATGCATGTCTTAATTTCCTGCATATTTTCTCAAGATGTTGGGGAGGATTATAGTTGGTGATATTAAATCTGTATAATCAAGATGTTTTATGTTAATGGTTAAGCATTGTCAACATCATTAACAAAAATTTACGTTCACGATTGTATTAAAGTTATTCATCTATATTTTAAGTTATTAAAATTTATTTTAACGTGTCATATTAGTATTTTAATAATAATTATTATTATTATATGTGATGGTGGGAGTTTGTTATCCTTGAGTCTTTATTGGCAACCACCGACGGGTTGTCATTTGGATCATTGCGTCATCCAACCCCACCTCAATAATGCAGTGTGATGATTGATAGAGCAATAGACAAGTGGAACTCTCCATCAAAATTAAATGATGTATGGACATTTTTGAATATCTTTGGATCGAATTCTATAATAAAGATCACGCCCTAAACTAATTTAATTGTTATAATCGAACAAGAACAGAACGTGATGTAAATTAGCTTAAAATAACATAAAGTTACTTGAACCTCTCAAGGGTGGGGTGTTAATTTGTGACTTGATAAATAAAGAACAATTATAAGCGAGCTGACAAGCCTAAATATCACACCAATGCTCTTAGTGGGGCCTATGATGGCAGCAATATTATTGAGGCTGCACTATGTGATGATTCCAGATTCATATCTATCCACAATATATCGGTCACCTTTAAATCAAAAATAATAATAATAATTCATATTATATAATCTTAACTCCGGTTCGGTTTTCTGGGTATTTGGAATTCGAGCAAACCGAACCCGGTTGGATCCGATTTCATGTTGTCCCATATTACTCTTTTATAAATGCAAAGCAATATAAGACTGGGATATAATTAGAACATGATCCAGGTTGATTGGCGGATTAAGCATTTCGATAATCCTCATGTATTAATTATCTTTCATAAACATCTCACAAGTACAACTAAAATAATATAAGTCATCGAGCTCATATTCAGCTACTTTTGCGTCAATAAATTAGTATATCCTCAGTAACTTAATTCGTCAGCGAGATTAGCAGAAGACGACGTGAAAAATTCCGCTACTGAGTTGGCCGCACGACGGGCACGCCGGGGCGACGCCTGCGGCGGCGCAGTCGGCGCAGAGGCAGAGGTGACCACAGGGCAGCACCGCCACGGTGGTGCTCCGCCACAGGCACAAGCGGCACGAACCGTGGGATCCCGTGCAGGACGGGACGTTAGACGACTGGGCGTCGTCGACCATGGCGAGGCCGCCGCCATCTCCGGCGCTCTCGCCCGTTCGCTCCGGCGGGGTCGCCGTCTCCCGCTCCAGCTGGGAGCGGAGGATGTTGGCGTTGTGTTGGGCCTCCAGGGCTTTGGCCTGCCACGCTATGGACTCCACCTTCACGTGCGCGAGCTGCTCCCGGAGCTGCGCGCACCGTCGCAGTGCCTGCTCTGCCTCCGCTTCCTTTTCCCGAATCCTTCGAGTCGCCTCCACCTCCGCCGCGCACAGGAGAATCTGGCAGTGCCTTCGCCACTTCTCCAACAGCGTCCGACGAAATTGATCTGCCTGCGCAAAAGATCCAACTAAGCCCATCACTGCTCCTTGTTCTGCGAACAGAAAGTTACACATAACACGGAGAGAGAGAGAGAGAGAGAGAGAGAGAGAGAGAGAACCTGAGCGCGGAGAAATCCTTGGACCTCTCCTTCGTATTTCTTAACGATAGCTGCGATTTCTTCGAAGTCTTGGGATGACGATGGAGGAAGGGGGCTGAAGTGGTTGAAGACCTGGTGCTGGTTTTGCTCTCCGAAGAGTTTGAAGCCGGTGGAGAGGGAAGGGGGCCTCGGCGGAAGCTGGAGAGGACAGCTCATCATCATCGGCGCTGATGAGTAGCCGTATCCTGGGTTGTTGCTAGTTGCAGTAGCGTTAACCTGCGCTGCTGCTGCGGTGGTCGCTGCCGCTGCCGGCTCCTTCCTCATCCGCTTGCGTGGTGTCTGGCTCGCTGCAGCCACAGCCGCCACCGTCGTCTCACCGATCAGAACCCGAGGTTTCAAGAGACGTATATCCAAAGCAGCAGAGTTGGACTTACCGGTTTGATTCCTGACCAACACTGGCGGCGGCACCGGAGGAGGGTCGACGCTCCGCTGTTGCTGCCCTCTGCATGCGATTCTCAGTTCACAAACGCATCAAAAGATGAAAACTTTGACACGAAACACACGAAATTTCGTTCATCGAAAGGCCAACATTTCGAGAAGAAACCTGTAAAAATTACGACAAAAAGGGGGAAAAAAAATCAAATTTTTAGCGCAGAAACAGTAGAAAGATGGATCACATGTTCTGATTCCGAACAACGGATGGCCGCTTCGCTCGAACTGTCATTGCCGATACACTAAACGACACAGACACGAGAGATGCAATCTAATTGCTGTCTCTTCGCATGAACTCACAACACGTACTCGTGGGGGTTTACGCGCATAAATTGACGCGTCCAAGTGCCAGTTTCGTCAACCAAATCAATACTTTCCAACACCGTGGTTAAAGATACAGTCTTGATGGTTTACTATAAGGCATAAATTAGTAGGGGAAAAGATATGGATGTATGCTTCACTTATAAATACGTGGAAATTGGTTACTTACTATCCTTTTTCTTCTTACTGTTTTTCCCAGGTTTCCTTTTCTAATTTTCCAAAACCTGGATTCATACGGCAAGTATACATTTTTTTCTCCTTTACCAAATTATCCTTGCTATGTTATCCAAATTAATTAAAATATAAAATCATCATCACGTTGTGATTAAAGTGGATAGTATTGCATCAATGTTTGCAAAATTAAGGTTATTTGATGGTGCCAGCGGTCTTTTTATTTGTCAAAAAACACTTGCTGATTACTGAATCTTGTCTGCCTAATCGCATTGGACAGATAGTTTTATTGAATAATGTCAAAATAAGGACCTTAAATTTGCTTATAATAATGCCAGTTGGATCAAAATAAAAAACAATTAGATTATTGGACATCTGCATTTTCCCATATGAATTACCTTTATTTGCAACTACCACTTTACTATTTATGAATTGTCATCTGTGGTAGATTAGATACGACAACTACTACTTTTACATTCAAATGGAGCCTTTATTGGTTGAATTATTTTTCATGGTAATGGAGTAATTGCAACCATTTTTCTTCAAACATTGTGGTCATACTCGACAAACAAGAAAAGAACAATCGTTCCAAGAAAGGCTCCTCCACGCAGTTTGTCAGGAAACAGATCTGCTGTTTGCAAATATATATGTCAAAAAAATTATATGATCTCATATGCTAAATTTTAGCTATAGATTACATGTATTTCCAAGAGAATATGCCTATATTACAATACATTTGCACATGTTAACCGTGAACTATTGATGGCAGTGTATTGGGCTTCATTCCAATTATCTTAAAAGATTTGCTCTATGATCTGCAAAACTTTAATGTGGACTTGAGTCCAATGTTTTGCTCAAAATTTTTTGTTAGAAATACTAGGTATATAAATATAAATATAAATAAATATATATATATATATACATATATATACATATATATATACATATATATATATATATACATATATATATATACATATATATATATATACATATATATATATACATATATATATACATATATATATATACATATATATATACATATATATATATATATATATATATATATATATATATATATATATATTCTCATAAGCAAATTTAGCAAATCAAGCCATTTACAAATAGGCAAATATCACCAAATCGAAGTAGGATTTGGAGTCTCCAATATTAAAAGGGGTGATAGGGATCACGCGGGGACGAGAATCAAATCATACAATTTTGTATGTTACATTGAACATTATCACATTTCATCTAGATTTGCATTTTGTTTAGGAATTTACTTTCGTTCACTTCATGTTAAGATACACATTCTCTTTTGCAAGATCTTAATCAAGGCTGAATGCAGTGTTTTCCTTTAAAATAGTGATCTTAATTTGATATTAATTGCATGTACAAGTTTGAAAATACCATATCCACGTTGAATCATTGAATTATTTACATGCTTGTTTAATCGCATTAATACTATGTTAGGGTACATTTTGATTATCCAAACTGGAAACTGATTTGGATCAAACCATCTTTCTTCCGGCCTATCTCAAGGTAGAGCTCATCAAGTTGCACATTTGAATTTTGTAAAACTGCATCGAGGCACTCCCGATAATATCTCTTTGATGTTTAAATCAATAATCTAGTTGGATAAGTTAGATTTAGATTGCTCTGTCTTTTGAGAGTATATATATATATATATATATATATATATATATATATATATATATATATATATATATATATATATGATCCCTTTTATAGTGGATGCTTAGAAGGACTGTTACACAGCTAGTATAGTAACATAAGCATAAGAACAGGCCATAACCACCTTTCATTAGTGTCGAGCTATTATATATGTTTGTTATGCCATTTAGAACCACCATGCTAGACCATTACGCCTACATTGTTACACTTGTTCATCGTGCTGTTTGTGCGACAATGGGTGCACGAAGATCGTCCGTACTCATTTTCCAACTGGCATTTACCAGATATGATTATATAAGGTCAAAGTAATGACAGAATACAGCTTCAATGGTACCCACATGTCAGCTAGGTGGCTTGGCCACGTGGAGATGAGGTGTCAGAGCAATAATGTTAGCATATGTTAGTGATGGATCAACCACATCATTTTTACTATAACATATGCCTCCCCACTTCACGAGTTGAGTAGCATAGTGGATAATTAGTTAACAAGTATTATTTGATTGATATATATATCATCGATATAAGAGGTTATGGAATGCTTGACTTGGGATGCTTAATAGTGATTCTATTGTTCTAGTAATGTACTTGGTCCTTAGACTTGAGATACCAATAATGTCTTGTATGAGTACTATACTTTTTGATATCAGACTTATAGGTTTAAAAGTTTCAGATCTATTATGTATCGATAGAGGATAGAGGATCAACTTTACGAGGGCTATTGTGTATCGATAGAGGATCATTTGCTCTCGGTATCAAAAGAGGAATATCTCATTTGTTCTTTCTTAGACAAATCCCTAGCTAGGTCATTTAGATTGAAAGAGAAAGAGTTCTCTAGGAGAATCTGATTAAAGCGAGACTCAAGTAAAAACCATATGAGTTTGACAACACCGTGCCCAGTATACGGTCTCTGATATATTAGATGAATGAGAGACTATAGGTACATGATAATTAAGGATAGATAGGTCTAAATAATTGGATTCTCTTGTATTGTCTGACGGCTACGACCTAGTGGCCTAGTATGTCCGCAAACGATGAGTCGAGTAAATTATTATGAAGATAATAATTCACTAAGTCAAAAGAAGTTCAGACAGGTATGACTCACAACTAGCTCGATATTGAGCCTAGAGAGTCACACATATATGGTAGGTGTTCCGACGAGTAGATGTTACGACATGCAATATCCGTCAAAGCCCTTATCTTATTAGATATCCAATAAGTCCATGAATTATTGGATCCTATGAATGAGATCTAATAAGAGCCAATGAGATATTATTAAATAGATATCCACTAATATAAGAGGCATTGGTAATTGGATGAAGATCTAATACCCAAAATGGTAGGATCCATTATGGTTAAGTAGAAAGAGGATCTCTATAAATAGGAGGAAACCAAAGAACTATAGGCTAGAGGCTTCTTGGTTGCACCTCCTATTCTCCTCTCTCTTCTTCTCCTCAAATAATAGGTGTAGAGATATATGTAGTGATTTTAGGAGCGTCATTATAGCCCTACTGTATGGATCACCGCTATAGAGGAGGGTGCTTGACCTCCTTCATCATCTCATACAGATCTGCAGGGATATACGTCTCTCTAGGTAAAACACAACTATCTCACACGTGGATTTAAGTTTCGCAGGTTTTTGCGCACTAATCTTCGTACAACGATGAATATATTTTTCGAAATTTTGGGGGTTTTATTTTCTGTTCTTTTGTTGCGCATGTGATGTCGCTCCCAGATTTCCCTACAAGATATATAGGAATTTAAGGATATACGATCTCTTAGATAACATAATTTCTCTTGTATGCGTGATTTTTTAATTTTGTGATTTTTTGGGCGTCAATCTTTGCACGACGATGAAACCTTCTTTTATATAAGAAATTCTAGGATTTTTGTTTTCTATTCCTCCGCTAAGCATGTGATGTTACCCCAGATTTTTTAATACTGCCAATTGGTAGTACCACCACTTAACGGTTTAGGAGATTTTGTTTGGGTGGTACCATCACCAATTTGGGTTGTACCAATGCCTAACACTAGTGGTACTACCGTTGAGTCTTCCGAAAAATATGCACTTTATACGTTCTAGCTCATAAGCGATTTCATTACCTATTCTGGTGGTGCTACCGCCAGACCCAACTTTAGATCACTAAATGGGCCTAAATCAGCCTCGACTCAAGCCTAATGGGCTCATAATTGAGTTAGCATGGTTACACCCGAGACCAAATCAATTACAACATAAACTACTTCGATCAAGACATAACTTATTACAAGTACGAATCTTATATTGTTCGGCATGTCATTAGTTCATCTAACGCTTCGTCCGAACCTTCAATGTATTGTTCCCTCCTTTGGCGTATTGCCTAATCCATTAGCATATTGACCTCTCACAATATTAAATCTTCTTGGCGTAATATCCGATCCTCCTAGCCTGATGTCAGAACTCATGGCACGAAGTCCTTCTGCTAGCACGTGTTGAATCTCAGATTTTGATGATGAAGTCAATTGTCATTTGTTGTCTAATCTATGTGTTGAGATAAGTGTGCAGGATTAACTACGATGAAAGTAAGACATGCAGCAGGAGTTGCGCCGGAGTCATGACAAAGATCACGTTGGGAGTTCGAGAGCTCGACAAAAGTTCGGACAGTCGTCGGAGGTTCTGCGGGAACAAATCTGAGAAGTCCAGAAGCTTGCCAAAGAAGCTCATCGGAACTTGCCAAGTGGATCGTCGCAAGTCCAGGAGTTTGCCGGAAGTCCGCAGGAGCATCACCGAGGGTTCGTCGGATGATCGACGGAAGTTCGTCGGAAACTCGCCGGAAGAAGCGATTGACGCACGGGAGCAAGCTGCAGAATTTGTCTTAGGAAATAATCGTAGTTAGCACAACGATTAAGTTAGAAATGGGAGGTGATCCCATTAGCTTAATCTTGGGGCAATTGGGCCCATGAAAAACCCAAATTAGGCCGAATGGATCAACCCATTCGGACCCTGGTTGCTGTGGGAGGTGCAACCACCCAAGCCAAGAGGTAGCACCGCCTGGGCTAAGTCTCCCAGGGAGACTGGGCGGTGTAACCGCCCCAGCCAGGAGGTGCAACCGCCTAAGCTCAGTCTCCGAGCGAGACTGGGCGGTGCAACCTCTCCTGACAATAGGTGGCACCGCCTGAGCTCAAGTTTCGAGCTTTGCCAAGCGGTGCAACCGCCCCAGTCAGGAGGTGCAACCGCCTAAGCTCGGTCTTCGAGCTCTGGCAGAGAGGTGCAACCACCCCTGACAGAGGTGGCACCGCCCAGAGGCTCAGTCTTCGAGCTCTCCAAGCGGTGCAACCGCCCCAGTCAGGAGGTGCAACCGCCTGATCCCGGAATTCTGGGAATTGACAGATTTGAGCTCCAAATTTGAACTGGGTTGGGGCCTATAAATACCCCACCCATTCAGCACTGAAAGGTAGCAAACTTACACTCAAAATCTTGATATCTTTATGTGATTCTTAGAGCTCAAATTTGTTGTAAAGACCAAAAGTTCTCCTCCTTCTATTATTCAAAGTTTGAGTTGTAAAGAGAGGAGAGAAAACTTCTATAAGGGTTGTCTCCTAAGCCCGTCAAAAGGAGTAAATCTTTAAAAGGGTGGTTGGCCTTCGCCTATTGAAGGAAGGCCTCTAGTTGACGTCGGTGACCTCGTTGGTGGAGGAAGCCAAAAGTGGAGTAGGTCAAGATTGACCGAACCACTCTAAATCTTGGTTTGCATTTCCTTTGAGCATTTTACTTTCACTGCAAACTTCTCAATAGCTTACTGCCTTCTACGATTTTACGAACGAGTTTCTAAGTTTAGAACTTTCTGAATCTGCATTTAGACGTAAATCGACTTTTTTCGTACGATCATCATATTTCAGTTTACGTTTACGTTTTAATTTCAATCATAACTATTTACTGCCTTCTACGATCTTACGAATAAGTTTCTAAGTTCAGAAATTTATAAATCTGCATTTAGACGTAAATCTGCTTTTTCATACGATCATCATATTGCAGATTGTGTTTACGTTTTGAGCTTTACCATAACTGCACACTGCCTTTATACTCTTACTTAAACTGTGTCTTGTCTAATCAAGTGATTTACGAATCAACATTTAGATGTAAATCAGTTTCTTCGAACGAACGTCGGATTTTAGTTTGCATCTATATTTTGGTTTTCATCATAGCTGCAAACTGCCTGCATAGATTGACTTTAATCTTGCTTAGTATTGACTTTCACACAGAAATTGTTTTTATCGTGCGAACGCAGCTTTCGGTTTTAATCGCAGAAAGTTTTCCACTGCACTAATTCACTCCCCCCCTCTTAGTGCTCTCAATCCTAACAATTGGTATCAGAACTCAGTTAACTCTCAAACGGATTAAAACCCAAGAGAGATGGCTTACGCCGGAAACCAAGAGGGTCATTCTATTACACGTCCACCCATGTTTAATGGGACGGACTACACCTATTGGAAGACCCGAATGAGGATCTTTCTTATCTCTATGGACTTTGAACTTTGGAATCTTATCGAGAATGGTTTTTTAAAGTCTTCTCTTCCAATGATCGATTGGAATGATTTGGAGAAGAAGACTTTCGCTCTTAATGCAAAGGCTATGAATGTCTTATTTTGTGCACTTGATAAAAACGAGTTTAATCATGTTTCGATTTGTGAAACCGCATTTGATATTTGGCACACACTCGAAGTGACTCATGAAGGCACAAGTAGAGTGAAAGAGTCAAAAATCAATCTTCTGTTACACTCTTTCGAACTTTTCCGGATGAAACCGAGTGAGACTATTGGCAACATGTTTACCCGTTTCACGGATGTCGTCAACGGTCTAAAAGGACTCGGAAAAAGTTTTTCGGATTTTGAGCTCGTAAATAAGATTCTAAGATCCCTTCCTAAGAGTTGGGATCCTAAAGTAACTGCTATTCAAGAGGTGAAAGATCTAAACAACTTAAAAGGAACTACGAGATGACTTGCAAAGCTCATGAAGAGCAAGAAGACATCCTTCCAAAGAACAGGAAGGATATGACACTTAGAATTTTGGAAGACTACTTTAAAAAAAACTCAAGTGATAAGGACTGTGACGATGACTTGGCACTTTTAACAAGAAAATTTAAATAATTCATTAAAAGAAACAAGTTTAAGAATGACACTAAAAATAAACTTGAACCCAAGAAGGACCAAGTTATTTGATATGAGTGCAAAAAGCCGGGACATTACAAGAGTGATTGTCCCCAAGCCAAAAATAGAACAACAAAGAAGAAGGCGCTCAAAGTAACATGGGATGATTCGAGCGCATCCGAAGAAGAGGAGTCCAACACCGAGCAAGTTGCTCATTACGCCTTAATGGCCATCGGAGAGGAGGTAACAAATTTATTAGATGCAGATTTATCTTTCAATGAATTATTAAATGCCTTCCATGACTTATTTGATGAATGCAAGATTATCAATAGAAAATATAAATTGCTAAAAAAGGAGCATCATAGTCTTACTTGTGATTTCGATAAGTTAAAAATTGAATATCATGATAGTTTAGATCCATGCATCAAATGCCATGATCTAGAAAATCTCCAAAAAGAAAACTTGCTACTTAAAGACACTTTGAAGAAATTCGAGGTTGGTAGCAAGTCATTAAACATGATCCTTGCAAACAAGGGTCACGTTCCAAAAAGGAGTGGAATTGGATTTGTGAGAAGTTCTCACCAAAATCCAACCACCTTCATAAAAGGACCCATCTTACATATTCAACACCAAACCAAATGCAACTTTTGTTGCAAATTTGGACACAAGACGCATTATTGTCCATTCAAGAAAATAAGTCCAAACAAACTGATTTGGGTTCCTAAAGGAACCATGATAAACTCTATGCAACATGATAAACAATGTAGATCTATCTTTGAGGTACCCAAAAGCAAATGGGTACCTAGAAATTATCCCTTCCTGTAAAAACATTAAAAACATAAAAATTTTAGGCTGGAGCAAGAAATAATATTCTGCTCCTTGATTCTCGATATTCATAACCCAAAAAGGAACTCGCAATGCTCTCTAGCCTAAATTACAGACGGAGATTATAAAATCACAAATGCAACTAAGATACAACCTTATTTGACTTTTCAGAATTAAACATATGATTCCCAAACTCACATATCGTCTGAATTTTCGAACCCATCAATTTCATCCGTTCATAACCTTCAAATCTAACTCTGTATCATGAAGTGACTAAGTCCGTCATGAACCTGCAAGACTTACCAACTTTAAGAAACTATCACAAATATGCGTACGACATTGAGAGTATACACGTTAAAAATCTATCTTGATCGTGCAAAAGTCCTTGTCTTAGAATAAAAATTCTCCTCAAGAAAGAAAAACTCTCAGATCAGATCACACTGATCAGAACAAGTGCTCACCGCCTGCAGGCGGTGGCACCGCCCCAGCTGGAGGTAGCACCTCCAGTTGTCACGTGTTGCAAGCGATTGCACCGCTCCAGCCAGAGGTGCAACCGCCCGTAACTCTGCCCCTTTTTAACCCAAGCTAGGGTCGACGGTGAAACCGACCCCAACTCACTTCCTTCCCTCCTCTACTCTCCCAAGCCTCCTCCATCCCCATTTCCCCCATCTTAGCATCCCAAATACCCCTCATTTCGAAAGCAAAGCATCAACAATCCTTCCCTCTCTTGAAGATCTCACTAAGGTACTCTCTAAGAAACCCTTAAACTTTGTTTCTTGATTTATTTACTCTTGCTCATCACTATTATTCTAAACAGCAGTAGTTATGGGATCTAGAAGATCCTCAAGGGACAAAGGAAAGAGGAGATTAATAGAAGACTTTGATCCCACCCTTTTCGATTCAAAGTACCATGCTGAAAAATTTTCCTCTTTTGAACTTAGGAGTGTCAATAAGGGAAAATACATAGATTTAACTGAACTAAGAGACTTAGAGACAATCCAATGGTTTGCAAACTTAGATCTATCCAAGATTTGTTAGATTGTTTTACAACAACATATAAGTAGATGAAGAAGATAGATTCATTTGCGACATGATAGACATTCCTATGAAAAGTAGAGGACTTTACTTTAGAGGATCATGGGATGATGAAACCATTGGAATAACATATGTTGAAGCCCTAGGAACAATTTTTGCCAATCCCAACTTAGCATTTGTTCCTAAAAGTTGTGAACATTTACTACCTCTAAACACTAAGGTACTTCATCATATCCTAATTAGCATCATTCTCCCTAAACAATATCATCATGATGAATAAGCCAATTAGAATTAGGAACTATGTATTTGATCATGAAAGGACATGACATCTGTCTTGGTTATCTTATCCAACAAAACATGTTAGAACTATCTAAGAAAGACATGATGCTCCCATATGGTGGTATAATAACTAGAATAATGAAAGCCTATGATATTCTAATACCATCGGAAGAAGAAGTAATAAAAGTAGATAGATTCAGCATAATTAATAAAAATCTACTTCACCGATTAAGATGTTTTTATAGAAACGATAACTGGGTTAGAATGCCAAGAAGAACTGATCCCCCTCAACCAGAACCAGAACCGGAAACACCAGTATTTAGGGGTACCCAATCTCCTCCGATCTGTCCCTTTGAGGAAACACATCCATTTGAGCAAACTCACACATCATCTGTCGAAGATATTGGGATTCGGATGGATCGATTCGAACAAAGACAAGAACGGCTTGAACATCGACAAGATCAAATCTTATCTGAGCTGCAGCAAATTCATCGACAATTGGACTCTTTATTTAGGCACTTCAATTTTCCACCTCATGAATGAGCTTGTATGAACACAATTACCTGATATGTTGTAAACTCCTTATGTTACTCTTTATTTACCTTGATCTGTGAGCATATGCAAAGTTACAAACATCTCTTGTTGTTTATCTCGGATTTTACATTGAAACTAAATGTTTTGAAAACCTTGTGCTTTGATAAATATAAAGTGACATACCAATGCAGTTGATAAGTCATTAATTATAGAGTTCATTGATACTAAACATCAACTAGTCGATATTTTTACAAAACCTCTAAGTGAAGAACAATTTGATTTTATAAGAAGAGAATTAGGAATGTTGATGTGTCCGAATACTTAAACTAGTTAAAATTGCTTTTCGGACTTTATTGAATAATCAAATCACTTGATTACCATTACATGCCTTGGTATCACTTGATCAAATAACATGTTGGAAATTGTGTTAAATACAAAAATGTTTTGTCTTCATTTGAAAATCTGTAGCATAGTCTTGTCCGAATGCTTGAAAGAGTTCATTTCATTTTCGGATTTGCTTAACAATTGGAATGCTAAAAATCAGATTTTCTTGTACACTCTTATGAAAAATATTTTTTCGAAATGGATTTGATAAAATGGCTTTCCTCCTTCATGCACAAAGAATTATAACATACAAGGAGAAGAAAGTATTCAAAGCATTATACTTATCATGCCTTCCTTTATATGCTTGATAACTTGCTTATATTGTTCTCCTGTTATCACATCTACCATGCTTTTTGTTGATGACAAAGGGAGAGAAATATATGAATTGATTTGATGCTATAAACACTGATGCACTGATTAGGCCATGCTTGCATCACCAAGAATTATATGATTGCTATCATTGCTATAATTTACATTATGCCTTGTGACAAGATATCAAACAAAAACTTGCATCGTATGAGCTGATATCTTACCATATGATGAAATGCAAATACTTGCTAAAATATTTGAAATGTGTGCATTATGTAATGATATCAAAATCTTACTTCACAGCTTTACATGTTGATATCTTACAAAGACATGAATTACTACTATTATCATCATTCAAACTTGGAATGTAAAATTTGAAAATGAATGTCAAGCCTTGACATCATCTTCAAAGAGATACATCATGATAGGAATCATGATGGGAATATGTCTCTTGAATTTATAAGGTTTTAAATTCAAGAATGACTTATCTTAAGTATGGCATATAGATAGGGGGAGTTAAAGTTAACTCCATTATCAATTGATTGTCATCGTAAAAAAGAGGGAGATTGTTGAATCTTGGATTTTGATGATGAAGTCAATTGTCATTTGTTGTCTAATCTATGTGTTGAGATAAGTGTGCAGGATTAACTACGATAAAATTAAGACATGCAGTAGGAGTTGTACCGGATCATGACAATGATCACATTGGGAGTTCGAGAGCTTGACGGAAGTTCGGACACTCGTCGGAGGTTCTGCGAGAACAAATCCGAGAAGTCCAGAAGCTTGCCAAAGAAGCTCATCGGAACTTGCCAAGTGAATCGTCGCAAGTCCAAGAGTTTGCCAGAAGTCCGCAGGAGCATCACCGAGGGTTTGTCGAATGATCGACGGAAGTTCGCCGGAAACTCGCCGGAAGAAGCGATTGACGCACCGGAGCAAGCTGCAGAATTTGTCTTAGGAAATAATCGTAGTTAGCACAATGATTAAGTTAGAAATGGGAGGTGATCCCATTAGCTTAATCTTGGGGCAATTGGGCCCCTGAAAAACCCAAATTGGGCTGAATGGATCAACCCATTCGGACCCTGGTTGCTATGGGAGGTGCAACCACCCAAGCCAAGAGGTAGCACCACCTGGGCTAAGTCTCCCAGGGAGACTGGGCGGTGCAACCGCCCCAGCCAGGAGGTGCAACCGCCTGGGCTCAGTCTCCGAGTGAGACTAGGCGGCGCAACCTCTCCTGACAAGAGGTGGCACCGCTTGAGCTCAAGTTTCGAGCTCTGCCAGGCGGTGCAACCGCCCCAGTCAGGAGGTGCAACCGCCTGAGCCCGATCTTCGAGCTTTGGCAGAGAGGTGCAACCGCCCCTGATAGAGGTGGCACCGCTCAGAGGCTCAGTCTTCGAGCTCTGCCAGGCGGTGCAACCGCCCCAGTCAGGAAGTGCAACCGCTTGATCCCGGAATTCCGAGAATTGACAGATTTGAGCTCCAAATTTGAACTGGGTTGGGGCCTATAAATACCCCACCCATTCAGCACTGAAAGGTAGCAAACTTGCACTCGAAATCTTGATATCTTTTTTTGATTCTTAGAGCTCAAATCTGTTGTAAAGACCAAAAGTTCTCCTCCTTCTGTTCTTCAAAGTTTGAGTTGTAAAGAGAGGAGAGAAAACTTCTGTAAGGGTTGTCTCCAAAGCCCATCAAAAGGAGTGAATCAGTAAAAGGGTGGTTGGCCTTCGCCTATTGAAGGAAGGCCTCTAGTTGACGTCGGTGACCTCGTCGGTAGAGGAAGCCAAAAGTGGAGTAGGTCAAGATTGACTGAACCACTCTAAATCTCGGTTTGCATTTCCTTTGAGCATTTTACCTTCACTGCAAACTTCTCAATAGCTTACTGCCTTCTGCGATTTTACGAATGAGTTTCTAAGTTCAAAACTTTCCGAATCTGCGTTTAGACGTAAATCGACTTTTTTCGTACGATCATCATATTTCAGTTTACGTTTACGTTTTGATTTCAATCATAACTGTTTACTGCCTTCTGCAATCTTACGAATAAGTTTCTAAGTTCAGAAATTTCTAAATCTGCGTTTAGACGTAAATATGATTTTTCGTACGATCATCATACTGCAGATTGCATTTACGTTTTGAGCTTTACCATAACTGCACACTGCCTTTATACTCTTGCTTAAACTGCGTCTTGTCTAATCAAGTGATCTACGAATCAGCATTTAGACGTAAATCGGTTTCTTCGTACGAACATCGGATTTCAGTTTGCGCCTATATTCTGGTTTTCATCATAGCTGCAAACTGCCTGCATAGATTGACTTCAATCTTGCTCAGTATCGACTTTCACACAGAAATTGTTTTTATCATGCGAACGCAGCTTTCGGTTTTAATCGTAGAAAGCTTTCCGCTACACTAATTCACCCCCCCCCCCCCCTCTTAGTGCTCTCGATCCTAACAGCACGTTGACCAGTCCTCCGACCCGACATCCAATCTCCTAACATGATGCTCTCCGGCCTAACGTTTGATTCTCCTACTTCAATCGATTTGTCTCTCTATGATCGAAGTTAGTTCTACATCACTCATACGTTGATTAGATCATAACTTTATTAATTGATTTTATCATTAAAAATTAAGATTCAATAATCTCTCCTTTTTTTATGATGATAATCGATTGATGGAGTTTTAACTAAACTGCCCCTATCCATATACCATATTAAAATAAATTATCATTCAAATAAATGATAACCTTCTAATCTAATTTGAAACAATTTTAATCATAATCCTATGCAACACATTATATCAATATAAACATTATTTACGTCATCATCATAAATCGAAGTATTGCATGTATAATTCCAAATCATCATGCATAATTATAAAATCATCATTACTTTAGGCATAATTTGCATGATACCAAAATATTAATATTTTTAAACCATCATTACTTCAAATCATCGTGCATAAAATCATAAAGCATGATACCAAAATATTTAACATTTTTAAACTATCATTATTTCTCACCTTTTGTCATCAACAAAAAAGAGAAACGTCCAACTAACAAGTTTTTGAGACATGAAAGCTAGTAATTTAGTAAGTTTTACATTACTTTAGAACATGAAAGTTAGCAAAATTTTTGCTTCTATTGAGATATGCAAGATAGTAATTTTTACTTCTATTGAGATATACAAGATAATAATTTTTACTTCTTGAGATGGGTAAGCTAACAATTTTTACTTTTCTTAAGATATGCAAGATATCAATTTGTGCTTATCTTGAGATGTGCAAGCTAGCACTTTTGCTTTTCTTTGTACGCTAGTAATTCTTGGTTCTTCTTGAAATGTGCAAGCTATTTTTTTTTACTGAACTCAATCGCACTTCTCTTGATGCTCAAAGTAGCCTCTAATAGCATTAACGACTCCATGTATATCATTAGAGCATTGATAGGTATTGTAACATGAGGTGCCTTTTGTGGTGTCAAGAAAACTGACACATAATCAATGACAAGGGTACGTGAGGACTAAGCATGCTCCAAAATATATAAAACTTTCAAGTTATGATTTGCTTGAACACCTTTGTGAGTGTGCAAGTCGATAGCATCGGGACCATGAGCACGGACTACTATTCCCTTGAATTGGCTTAATTAACCCTATAATAGGTCAAAAAAATAATGATCAATCAAAATCAATCCTGGGACCCAAACACCTATAGACCTTAAATTATGTTTATATGCCGAAACAAGATGTCACATCTTGAATTTTTTTTTTATAGGATTACAATATCTTTCCATAGGTACATCGAGAGCCAAGTAATTAAATATTATTTAATAATATACATAAATAATAAATATTTATTATTATTTATTTATTTATAAAATATAAATTAAAAATAGTCATGGGTTTTATTGAGAAATATATTACTGTCCACTCAATAATAATGACCAACTGGATCTACCTAGCATTAGAGAAAGGTCTCATCTCCATTGAAATCCGATGGAGAGATGATATTTCATGGCAACAAAGAGTCAGTAAAGTAAAATATCAATGTTAATGTTCAAATAAATCATATAGAATGATTCAAATATATTCGAAAGTTATAGATGAATCTCCACATGAATTATCGCCTTTGTTCACATGAATTATTGCCTTCGTTCACATGAATTATCGCATGACATAGGTTCCATGGACATTCAAATTACACCACGTATTTTGGCTGGTCCACATTCCAAATATCTTCACTTGACTCTCAAATGAGACATAGCTATCATCATAAATGTAATGATGAATAGAGGCCACATGCATTGACCTTGTTGATTTGGATCAGCTTTGATCGAGGAATGAGATGTGATGAATCATACATTTCAATCCACATCGACGATAGAAGTTGGTTTCTACGGTTCATGTCACGCTACATGCAAATGGCTAAAAATGTTCTTCTATATTTAGGCTATTGCATTTTGATACCAACATTTAGCTCATATAGTACTTGCGGTGGAGCCTCACCCCTTCCATCGTTCTTTAAGACTTTCTCGATGCAATGCAATACAGAAAAATCCAATTCACGGATAGCTACTACCGCTAGTATTATATTACAGCATATATATGACTCATGCCTTCAGATTTGGAGCTTTGAAGAGCAACAAGGTTACGTACTCCTCAAGCATGGGCAGCTTATGCTCCTCATTGTAGCTGTACATCAACTTCACCATGCGTGCCGTGTTGAGGCATGCTGTTACAAAGTCCTGAGAGAAGGAGCTCGATGAGAAGCTTTCTTTATTGAGTTCTTCCCATGCTTTACATATCATCTGCATCACATGTTCTCGTGCACTTTCGACGGAGCACTGTGGGTTCTCTTTCATGAAGCACTCCAAGTATGACCCATCAAATCCTTCTTGTTTCTCGTCCTAAAACACAGTAGCAAATTCCTCCATCTCATGTTATAACGAGAAGCAACGTTAAGTTTGTGGAAACTAGACATCAGTTCTGTATACCTTGGCACTTCCCAGATCATCCCACAGTCGAAGAATTGTTGCAGGAGATGATATCAGGTTGGGATAACTTTCTGCAGAATCCATCGCACCTCCTCCCAAAAGAAAGTTTAAGTGTGTCAACACAAGCGGCACGCCGCAGCTGATGACGCCGTTCCTCAGGTAGTCATCCGCAGGTGGGACATGACCCCTCGCAAACCACATTGCTTCCCTCATAAATGCATTGCTTAATTCAATCCACTGCAAATTATGAATACAAGCTTCATGTCATTAAGAAGAATAATATTCAAATAATAAAAAGAAAAATGTTTGTGAATCATAATACCGATTTCTTTAGGATGTTGATTGGGTTCCACCCATGCTCCTCAAAGATCATTTCTGCAATCTCATTAGTGGTCTTGTACAGTGCGTCGTAGCATATTCTCATGTAACATGGAAGCAAATCGATGGCGGACACTTCCCATCTGTAAATTTGATGTGACAAAAGTGTAACTCTACGTCCGTTGATTTCAAGACATACATAAATGCATGAGAAGACTGAAACGCTTACTTATTGATGGCATCCGTGAAGAGACGAAGCTCATCGAGTGATCCTTTTAGGTCGAAGATGTCATCGATAAGATAGACGACGGCGATGACTTTGGTCAAGGCAAGTCTGTGTTGGGAGAACTTGGGATCGGGAAGGCTGGTCATTGACCACACGTACCACTTCAAGGATTGGTCTCGGGCAAACCTTAGATCTTGTGATAACCCGGTGTTTCTCCACCAACTATAACACATCAAGGGAGAAAGGAACCAATTACCAACGACGAGACATGTGAATGGGACACATGAACCGATCGACTTTGACAAAGAGATATAAAAGAAGGATTATAGAAACTAAATTTAACATTTCCAAACAAAAAAGGATATGTTATATGTACGAGAATAAATGGATATACGAAGGATATGCTATATAAGATTTCCAAAAAAAAAAAGGATCTGTTATATGTATGAGAAAAATAAAAAGGATAGATTTGGACCGGATATTGGACGTTGTCGGCAATGATGAAGCTCAATAAAGGAAAAGCTCATTGGTTTGAGCCTTGTTCATATGATAATTTGCAGTGTATAAAGCAATCCGATAACCAATCTGTTTTATCATTTGGGTATGATTTATGGACTAGCTTTTTGCTTGATTATTATTTTTTGCATGTCCTGAAAACTATGATGATGAATCTATTATCCATTTCTGCGATAAGTTTTCTTATGGACCAATCCTCATTAGACTCTTATATAAGACTTTATTTCATGTTTGTTATATACAACACAAAAAAAATAAAATAAAAGAAACACCACACACTTAACGTGTCTGTATTAAAAAAATTACCTTGTCATTTCTTGCAACTCCTGTTTATGCAAAGACTGAATCAGAATGAAATCCATCCTGGCTAGTTCTTGAATGATTCTTCTCATTCCTTTGTCTTGATGGTGATGATCAAGATATTGCCTGGCTTTATACCTCTGCAAACTCATATGATATGGATAATCCAATGTCTGCTGAATGAATCTGGCATCGTCTGATTCCAAGCATGCCATGGAAGATTTAAGATGCTCACTTGCAAACGTGTTGGCTCTGTAAAGTATTTCTTCACCGGTGTTCAAATAGGATGCTTCATACAAGTTTACCATTCCATCGATCTCTTTCCCAAGGGATGTCGAGAAGTTTCCTTTGCCATCCAAGAAGATAGAAAATATATCTAAAAGGGAAAAAAGGATTTTAGCATAGTCTAATTTTGCAACATGTGTTGTATTATGAAAATGATGAGAATCCTAATATCTAACTTCTCCAATTATTTTTGCATTTCATTGTCAAATGATGACATCTTTAGAGATGATTTCTAAGTAGAAAAAATCAGTTATTACATGATAAAAATTTATTATTATTATTATTTATCATAATTATTGATAAATAACAAAAGAGTATCAGGAAAACTTACTAGAAGATATAGGGTGCCGAGCTTGTCGTAATAATCGAAATAAAAGAGTAACTTTCACAAAGTTGTGTATACCATCATCGATAATACTGAAATGATTATTACATAAGGAATCTATTTTTGATTTGATCTCTTCACTGAAACGATAGTCAATGCCTAATCTCTGAAGGAAATCAATCATTAACATTGTATCTAATTGATCCTTGGTCTCGTGGAATACCCTTCTCACTTCCTCTAAACAATTCTTATGCCTATGACATACAAGCTCCTGCATCATAAAATACAAAACAAAGTGAGAGACATATCAATCGCACAAATCCTAAGTTGTCTCTAAATTTAGATTAAGATGCTATGTGTGAAAACACTAATCAACATGTTTATCTATCATATCATCATATTTTGGTTGTTGTTGCACTGTAGGACCGTTCCTTTCATTTCAAGTCATACAAAACGAATAATTCTGATGTTGACGTTTTGCTTAGAAATAAGAAATGCTAGTATCACGGTAAACGAATTCTTGTGTTATTTTCTGATGTAGATTAGATATTCCACAAATCATATCCTTTTCCACTCTACATGGTTATAGATGGATACTAGATTTATAATCCTATTCTTCAATACAATTAAATATATGAATACTCTTCATCACGGACAAATAAGTTAGATAATAGTCGTCGAAACTTTCCAACCTTGATATGTGAATAAACAAACACCGAAACATATTAATTAATTAATTAATTAATTATATATATATATATATATATATATATATATATATATATATATATATATATATATATATATATATATATATATATATAAAATATGTGTGCGAGAAAGAGAGAGAGAACATAAGACACTGACTTCATAATCCTTGGGTGTTGTAGTCTCCACCAGCAGCTGTTGTTTGGGACGTAGATGAGGAGGAGGAAGACGAACGTTCGAGGAGAAGGAGATGGGGGCGGCGCCGCCCCTGTTGGTGTGCAAGGAGCAGAACCACTGGGGACGATGGAGGGTGGACATGGAGCCTTGAAGCACTGCAGAGATGATGAGGCTTCTGCGTCGTCACCATGTCTGTTGCTTTGGGTTGTGTCGCATTTATAGTGAAGCTAAACTCCAGGCACCTATCTAAGAAAACGACAAACTACCAGGAGCCAAGAAAGCATCAGGAGTAGTTGAACATTTATGTCTGTCGTGCAACACGAGAGGGCTTAAGCGGAAGAGAGCAAGAGGAGGAAGACAATAAAGACCCCTTACGCTGTCATGGTAACGTTGATGAATATGATGATAAGAAGTTATCACCTCAAATCTGAGTAACAATAATCTAAATTCGAATAAGGAAATGATTTCAATTAGATTCAAATGCAAATATATATATATATATATATATATATATATATGTATAATGTTTTAATGGACGGATGCTAATGGAAACCAAACTACAAAAGAATATTGTTTCGTTTACATGATAACAAAGCAAATGTCAATGAATCTCCACCACTTGGACTCTATGACATTGTTTGTTTGCCATTGGCCACACAATGAAACACGTGTACATGTGTACATGTGAACATGTGAATCTCGACAACGTGTACATGTGAATCTCGACGGCGTGAACTCTTGACTTTGATCAGCTATGATCGAGGCTTGAGATGGGATAAAGCATTAATATCTAAAACCCAGAGGGAACAATATTATTTATCCTCCTTATTTCCTCACAGTTTCATTTAATAAATGAATTTACTATAAACGTAAAAATGGTTAAAGTATAATTAAAAATATAATTAAAAAATCAGATTTCGTAAGATCATCAACCTCATAATTGTCGTGAGTCACATGTACTCCGCATGTGAAAATTGCTGATGCTACTTGCAAATGTCTTTGTTCAGCTTCTGTCATTGTCAATCACTGTGAGTTCAACTATATAGCAAGTCACACGCCTTGAATTTGTTAACACTTGGAAGAAAAATCAAATCCAATATATGTTATAAGGGTCATACTTATTCATTTTTGGTTAGGGGTTCGGAGATGGTCGCAATATATGGTAACAGATATCAATGTCGCAATAATTTTTTATACATAATCCACACATCAATCATTTCAACCTTTGATGAATAAATTATAACAAAACTTTAATATGTGGCACATCAATCATTGAGCCAAAATTAAAATTCTACTAAAGCAACTGTCAAAGCAATAATAGACGAACATTGAATCATGGTTATCAAATTTGGACCAGTTACTCACTGGCAAACCTCAAATGACTTTGTTTAGTGGATGGATTGGTTTAACCACATTATTAATTACAGAATATCTAAAAGTAAAATATAACTTAATAAAGATATGACAAATAAAAAAAACTGTAATATCCAAATGTTGATCTGTACACCTAAATGTAAATACAAAAGTTACTAGGTACTAAATTATAAGAGAGTTCCAAAAAAAAAGAAAAAAGAAAGAAAGAAAGAGATGGGCAAGGAGAGGATTTGGTAGGAGAGAAAGAGAAAATGACAAGGAAGAAGGAAAAGAGACGGGAGAAGAGCAAAGAAGAAGAAAAGTAAAGAGAGAAATGAAGAAACTGTAATAAAAAACAAAAAAATAAAAAAATTATTGAGGAGTTGTTTTAAATTCATATGAAGTTCTGAAAAATTGTATTAGTTTTGTTTTTAAGTTTTTAATATTTCCTAATAATTAGATTAATAAATATGATTATTGATTAGTTAATTGTAACCATCTAAATTAATAAGATGGCTAATGATATTAAATCATTTGATGGTATTTAATTTAATGTTAAAGATAATAAGAGGGATATCTAATTGTGCTTTGAAAATTGATAAAACCCTTATAGATATATGGTTGTGCACCACACCAAAAATATGATATACCAAAATGAATTCGTATATTCTAAATAAAGTATTTACTTATGATAAATTTTGTTAGTACGCGAGTCACATTACTTAGCTACTTGTTGCTTATATGATTTTTTTTAATTTTTATCTAATTTTTTAAATTTGATGAGTAGCTCATTTATGAATATGATTGGAAGAACAATTTAAGGATTTTCAACATCTTTTTAAACTTCGGTTTGTTTGTGTATATGTTATTTAAATACAGATATTGTGGAATCTTGAGGATGTTTCCGACTTTATTGAACAAATAATATATGATTTTTGAGTTGATTGACTATGAATCTAGATATGTGATCAAAATATTATGAAAGTTATTGGCTTGTATTCATATAGGAAACTTATAAATTTGTAGCAATGTATATTTTGAAAAATTTTAAAGGCTCTGATATCATGCTGGAAAATCTCTCATGAAAAAATGATGAGCATCAAGAATTCAGAGAGTGATAATAGAGGAGAATGGGAAACAATTAAAAATTTTAAAAAACTTATTAAATTTGAAAAGTTACAAGGAAACAAAGTGATGTTCTTTCCTCCTCTTCCATCCTATATGATGGGGATATAAATAGGAATAATCTTTGTATATGAACAAATACTAGAAGACCATAATATACAGCGAAATTAAATAGAACCACAATCAAATAGAATACCAAGATATACGTGGAAAACCCCTATAATGTGAAAGGTAAAAACCACGGGACAAACTAGAAATAGTCCACTATGAGAATAATAAATATACAAATCTCAATCTCTTGCCCTAAACTCTAGCAACAATCACAAGAGAATAACTGGGATACAAGGATCACATCACTGCCTACAATATCTAAAACCTCCCCAAGTAATCACAGCAGAAGTCTAATTTGATCTAACCTGAGATGAGAACACTGCTAGATGATTGAGAACAGCCTCTCTGCGTTGTCCTTGTCTTCTTCACTTTCTTTCTCTAAGCAAGCACCCATCGAACCTACTACACTACTCGGTTCCTACAACACATAAACATAAAGAAAGCCAATTGAACCACTCAATCCTATGTATAATTACATATAATGTCTATACTCAACTCCCTTCCTTTTTTGCCTTGTTTTCCTCATTTTCTTTGGAATCCCGTGGCTCTGTTCTTTCTCCCACGTTACTACCCTTTTTTGCCTCCAAAACGTAGCCACCATACCCTCATAATATTAATTAGGGTTAGGTTAAGAGGGGGTGAGTTGTGGGCTGCCCAAGCCCACTATGGGCTGAATTTGTGGGCTGCGAGCCCAACACTATATTCTATCCCACTCTACTTCATGTCTTCAAAATATTCAGATTCTTATCGTTTTGACTCCTCTTTTCTATAAAGACCATCTTAGATCTCTATTCTCACCTTCAAACCATTCTTCTCGATGGACATTTTGAGTTCTTTACTTCATCACTTGTTGATTGAATGCATCAAAGCTTCAGTGATAAACTATAGTTACGATGAAATCCTTAGAGTTCTTGCTTGAACAATAAGTTCTTTTGTAGTCCCTCCATTATAATTGTGCAAAGTCTTCTTCCTAAGATTTGGTCTCTATCAAAATCATTATTAGTTTTAGATATGGAATTAGGATTCTTCTTATTTTATTTTTATTTAGATTCTGGTGCTTTAAAAGTCCTTATAGATGATCCTTGGAATCTCCAAGGAGATGTTTTTCAACTCACCTTTTGGAAACCAAATTTTTAATTGATACTATCCTTATTTTGATTTATCTTTTAGTCTCTCGATGAAATATTAGAATGAGGAATATCTTTTTAACCTAACTATCTTTCTATGGTCATGTTGAATCCTAAATTTTAATGATAAAATTAATTGATAAATTTTATGAACTAATATATTTTGAGATAAGGAATGCCTCGATTATAAACTTGAACCACTGAAGAACCAAATGTCAGGCTAGAGATTTGGACATTATATTAGAAGATTGCATACCAAAAAATAGGTATCGAACAAGAGGATTTGTTAATATGCTGAAGAATAGACTTTGTTCTAAAGGTTTGAACATTATGCCGGAAAGATTAGATATCATGCTGAAAGATCAAATGTCCTGATGGAGTTAACATACTAAAAGATTGCGTAATAGGTCAGGGGGTAAGGCGATGTGTGGAAGGTTCAGACGAAGAATTAAATAATCAAATGACATGCCAAAAAAGTAGACAATATGCTGAAAGCTTTAAAGATATGTTAGATGAGTGGTTGATTTGTTAATATATTCATTGAGATCATTTTGGGCCAATTTAAGTTAGTGTTGAACTAAAACAAAATTCACTTATCATAAAAACTAGTAGGCTTAATGTTGGGCCGAATTGAGATTATTTAAAGGCCTAAACTAGTATGGGATAGTGGTACCATTAAGCCAAAGTGATAGTACTACTTGAGTCATTAGACAAGCACCATATATGCTTTATCAAAATTTTTGATGATGGTATCGCTTATAGTGATAGTAGTATCACATAGGGTGGTGTGGTATCATCTAAAATTTAAAATTTTTTATTATAGGATAGTTAGAGCCTAGATTTATGTTTTTGATTTAAATACTATGATGATAATAAAATCTTTTGATGCCTATAAATACTCAACTTAGGCTTGATTGATGAAGCATTCATTATTGATATTGTGAAGTATTACAGCTCTCTCTTTGAACATTGTTTGAGTCTCTTCATCTCTTTTGAGTATATTTGTGATACTAAGTGTTACAAGTGAGAGATCTTTTGTAAACAAAAAAGAGTGTGAATGTTCTCTATTAATCTTTTAAAAAAGTTATAATACGAATAATTATTTTTTATCCATCGAAAAGAAAAATAGTAAAAGTTAGATAATCTCAAAAGAAAAGAAATCATGAGTGAATGTAGGTTAGGAAACTAAATAGCTATAAATCAGTTTATCTTTTTTCTCTTGTCTATGACTTTTACTCATGAACATTTATTTTACTTGCTACTATTACTCACATTTAATTTTTGATTAATTATCTTTAGAGTTTTTCTCATTTGAACTTTAAAGTTAGTTATAATTTAAAATTATATTTAATTTTAAAGATTGAATTTGCTATAGGCATTAATTCACACCCTCCCTCTTCTTAGTTCCATTAAGATCCTAATAGGATATCATCTTAAAATTAATCTTTTTTCAATATATTATAATTTATGTAAAAATTAATGTTACTCTTCCCTTGAAATAAGATATTTAAACCGATAAACCTCAATTTAGCATATTAAATGACTTAGCGATAAGACTGATCTATATCCTTATACTTCTAAAGATACTCTTAACTTTTTCTTTTAATTTCTTGGATGGAGCTCAGCCCATTGTGGTTGAGTCTCAACTAGGTTTGGTAGCTAAAAATTATTTATAAGATCTAATATTCGAGCCTTGAATTAGAGTTCAACATCATTCATCTTAAAATAAATCTTTGACAATGATATTAATGCCAAAGTTAAGGACAAAATCATCATATAACTCAACACGTTGAAAACTTGTGAGGGAGTCGATAATTTCCTACCTTAATGTCTTCTCGCTAATAATATCTAGGTCGTCTCAATCCACGTGTCCTTTAGATGATGCCACTTATCCCATTGTATTGTATCTTCTCACATTCTTTTGAAAAAAAAAATTTAAGGCCAATTATGATAAGTCATGTTGTCTCTCATATTTAAATTATCAAGGGTTAAGATTTATTTTAACTCATGTGATTTTTGTCATGGACCATTTAAGTCCTTATGGTTTACTCATATCTAAAAGAATCCTTATATTTTCAAAAATATAACATATAAGCTCATCTTGTCAAGTCTAATTTAATAGACGTTATAGTATGTTTATATGACATATTGATTTGTAATAAATCATTAATATAATGACACATATAATTTAAATTTAAAAAAAAATTAAGATCTATTTTAGCCCCTATAGTTTTAGTCATGGATCACTTAAACCCTTATTATTTATTCATGTCTAAAATAACCCTTATATTTTTAAAAACATAATATACAAGCTCCTTTCGTCAACTTTGAGTTAACAAATATTATTGTCTACTTACATAATACGCTGACTTATAATAAATTATTAATATAACGACACATAATTTAAATTTAAAAAAAACTAAAACCACTAATAATGACGGGAGGAGGCATCGTTGCGGAAGCAACCACTAGTAGTAGCACCAAATTGTTGTTGCCTAACAAGGCATCGTATGCATATAGTTTCTCCTATGCTGATAACGAATTCAAGAGCTTCCAGTTCTATCTCAAGTGGATGTGAGTCGACTAGTTCGACGATAAGTGCACAATGGTATCCTAGTTCATCTTTCTCCTCTTGGGTGGCTTCATCCCTACCGCCTCTCACTTTGTCCTCTCTTGTGCCCCCACCTACCACACCTACGATGTGATGGTTCAGCTCTCTCTCATCTCCACCTTTGGCCTCTCCTAATTTTATCTCTTTGTCTTTGTCCATCATTATAAACTTCGTCGCTTTCTCTTCCCTGATAAGATGGATCTTAACTATTTTTTAAATTTAAATTATATATATCATTATATTAATGATTTATTATGAGTCAGTATATCGCGTAAGCAGACTCTAATATTTGTTAATTCAGACTTAACAGGAGGGACTCATATGCTACGTTTTTAAAAATATAAAGGTTATTTTAAACACGAGTAAATCATAAGGGCTTAAGTGGTCCATGAAAAAAACCATAAGCGCTAAAATGGACCTTAACTCTTTTTTAAACTTTAATTATATATGCCATTAAATTAATAATTTATTATAAGCATGTATGTTATGTAAGCATACTTTAATATCTGTTAAGTCAAATTTGATGGGAGAGACTTATATGTAATATTTTTAAAAATATAGGGGTTATTTTAGACACGAGTAAACTATAAAAACTTAAGTGGTCCATGACCAAAGTTACAAGAGTTAAAATGGACCTTGACCTAATAATTAAATCTAATAATTTTAATTTTGATTCGGATCCGTGGAACTCAACTTCTGCATCTACTTCGAATACGTTATAAAAAACGTTAGGGATCCGCATCCTTCTTCAAAACTCATTACTTTTTCAAACCTTAATCTCTCACTTTTTAGTGAGATCAATATGCAAGTAGACCATAACTCATTAGCTATTACTCTTATCTTTATGGAACTTACTAATCTAGATTCTGGGTCTCTCGAAGCTAAAAGGATGGCTGAAAGAGTGTATCCAAGCAAATACCAATGATATTTCTATAACATAACAATGATCCTTCACTGATCCTCCTATTCATCATAACAATGCCAATGATATTTCTATAACACATCTGCATACTTTTCAAAAATATATGTCAGCTTCGAAACTTCACTATAAAGTCTCTATTCATTCTGGTTCGAAAGCTATCAATGGTGTTTTTAAGGGTAAGGCTGGCTTGTTTTCGTCTATAGCTGCTAATAGTGGCACAAATTCCTTATAGGAAATATGTTTACTTATAGTAATGATATGTTTTCTTGACACCGGAACAAACAGCCGCCTAATATACAATGAAAAAAGTATAGCTGTTGCCCTGACCCAATTCAATGAAAAACTAGATAAGAAAACACATGCTACTATGACTATTATTATCAGAGAATAGATAAGTTACTATCTTGTTTGTATTAATAGAAGTTAATATAATACTGAATTGAATAAGTCAATAAACAAGTCTTTCTAATAGGAGTTAAGGTTTCTGGGTGGGCAGCTTTCTTATTGCTTCTCCTAAATGAAATTATTTAGTTAGAAGAACTATTGTGGCATAAGGAGAAAACCCATGAGGAAATTTCTCTCTTACGTTTGTAGAACATGTAAAAAAATTTTTATACCAAAATGTGTTTCTAAATCATTATAATAGAAACACAATAAAAATTGATGCAGAAACGAAATAGCGTACCTCCAGCCATTGTTGTCAAGAATTTCTGCAAAGGTTTTTTCTTGAATTTTGGCACTTCTCGGCTCAGAACTCTCGCTTTAGATGGTTTAGAAAATCTTTTTTGCTTCAAAGAGATGTTAAGCCCAAGGACCAAAATCCTCGTTTATATAGATGTTCTCCCATCAAGAACATTTATTATTACCAACTCATAACGTTCAAAAATTAATTTAAATTTGTAACGTTAGGACCATAATGAAGAATTTTAATGATATTAAATATTTAATTTAATAATAACGATTTCATGAATAATGAATAAAAAACTGAAATCATTTAAACCATAATAAATGAAGAAATTCATGATAATGAATTATGAATTTGAATGAGAATGATTATATTATTATTAAATAAGATATTTAATAATAACAGTTACATTCTCCCACTTGGTCCATACGTTTAGCTTAATAATTTGAATTAATCTTTTTCGAATAACTTTCTTAAGAAATAAATATATGAATCATAGCGATAAGTCCTCTAAGAGCGAGTATTATCATCCATATATTACGATATATTTAGTTTATTAATTTTAATATTGTAATATTACTCAATGAATAAACCTTATGTTTATTCTTGGTCTAGTAACAATATATTTTCTCAAAATAATGTACACATGAATGAGAAAATATCACAATATATAAGAGTTTCAATATCATTATAAAGTGGAACCAAGTCCCATTTTCTCTATATGATCCTTGAATTTCAGATATGGCATGCCTTTAGTCAAAGGATCAACAATAATCAATTCAGTGCTAATATGCTCAATGATCACTTTCTTTTCTTTTACACGTTCTCTTATGGCTAAATACTTAATGTAGATATGTTTACTTCGACTTCGACTTTTATTATTTTTAGCCATAAAGACAATAGTTGAATTATCACAAAAAATTCTTAATGGCTTAGAAATAGAATCCATAATTCTAAGCCTAGAAATAAAACTCTTAAGCCATACACTATGTGAAGTAGCCTCAAAACAGGAGACAAACTCAACTTCCATGAAAGAAGTAGCAGTCAAGGTCTGCTTGGTGCTTCTCTAAGAAATAGCTCCACCAGCTATCATAAAAATATATCATGATGTTGATTTACGAGAATCAATACAACTAGCGAAGTTTGAATCTGAGTAACCAATCACATCCAGATTGTTTGTATGTCTATCCATAAGCATGTAATCTTTGGTTCATTGTAGATACCTCATCACTTTCTTTGCAGCTCTTCAGTAGTTCATACTTGGATTACTCTGATATCAACCTAGCATCCCCACAATAAATGCAATATCAGGTCTAGTACAGACCTAAGCATACATAAGGCTTCCTACGACAGAAGTATATAGGATGTTTTTCATTGATTCTTTTTCAAAGTTGTTCTTTGGGCATTGGTTCAAATTGAACCTATCACATTTCATAATGGAGGCAACACTTGGTGAACAATCCTTCATCCGAAATCTTTCTAAAAGTTTATCGATATAGGTTTCTTGTGATGGACCTAAAATGCCTCGAGGTCTATCTCTATGGATCTTAATGTCAATGACATAAGACGCTTCACCCATATCCTTCATGTTAAAATTTTTAGAAAGAAATTGTTTCACCTCATGCAACAAACCCTTATCATTGGTTGCAAACAAAATATCATCTACGCATAAAACAAGGAAACATATTTTACTCCCATTAACCTTCT